>NC_087153.1:18507500-18510000 GCF_035594125.1 Scylla paramamosain
TACAAAGGGAAGGAAGGAGGAAGAGAAGGTGAAGAGTGTTATTAATGCAGCACTGTGTCGTGTCTTCCCTCGCGTCTCGCTCTGAGCTTCCTCGTGGCTGAAACCTGCTGGGAATGTATTTTTTTTTTTTGTTGGGGGTGGCACAACACACAACGCACGCCAACATAAACACTGGTTTGCATTCTGAATAGCTGTGCTCTCTCATCAAGGCGGTTTTCAAAGGCCACAAGGATAATTTTTTTGCCCCCTTTTTTCTAATATTTGTGGGGAATGCAGCTTTTTTGGGGGCACGTGACACGACGCACGCCAACATAAACACTGGCTTGTATTCTGAATAGCCCTGTTCTCTCATCAGGGTGGTTTTCAAAGAGCTCAAAGATGATTTTTTTTTTCCGGTTCTCATGGGTATTTTCCTCATTCATGGTGTAGAATCCTCGCTAAACTATAATATTTGTGGAAAATTTACATGATGGCCACAGTATACGAATATCCTATCCCCTCTTGTATCAATCTGGTGTCTGTGTATTGCAATATTGGAGGAGGGGGAGGACAAATAGAGAATACTCCTTTAAACTAAGCATTAGGTTCCTGGCTAAGATTCGTATCCAGGAACGCTTTGCTCTCACCACAACTATTTTCGGAGGCCACAGAGATGGTTAGCCGGATTCTCACGAGTGTTTCTCTTGTTCATAATGTAGAAATCTCGTTAATCTGTCACTAGTACCGTAAAAAAACACCCTTAAAATCCCGTGTAACTTCAACGAGAGCCTTTTGAATACAGTGAAGGTGCGGCGCAGAGTTTCAGAATATGACCCTGAGAGGGGTGAACGTGGCCGTGGGGAGGTGGCGCGGGCGGTGCTGCACATGAGGGAGGCAGGCAGGCATGCAGAGAGGCAGACCCGTCGAGGCGTGCGAGTACTGAGTGAGGGAGAGGGACACACTGACTGGCCTTCCTCCGCGATACATCTCGATGCTTCCCACAGGCTCCCAACAAAGCCCTGATTCTCCTCGCCACGCCTCGTCCCGTCCCGCGACCAGTCAGTCCTCACATGCTTAGCCAGGTTTCATACAAGGACTGCCATGCGTAGGCCTGATGGCTTCTTGCAGCTTCCCGTATATTCTTATGTTCTTTGCTGCTATCAGTATTAGTTTCCTTTGGCTTTGTTTATTGTCCACTTCGTAAAGGCTATTTTTCTCTCACTTGCTCTGTTTTGAAGGGTCCTCTCCACTCCGTCCTGTCAGTCACTCCCTCATGCTTGCCTTCACCGCCAGCAGCAGTAGTTCCCCGTTGCTGCTGCGTGTATTGGTCACCTCGTAAGCGCCATGATCTCTCGTCAGCACTGCGTTTGATTGCTCCTCCCCGCTCCGTCCTGCCAGGTGACCTCATATAGGTAAATTACTGAATGAATAGAATAACAACAAGTAAAAATTTATATACTAAATAAAAAAAAAAGAGTAATAGGATGTCAGTATGAATTTTAGGAGAAAACTTAACACGAATTCGTCCCCAAACCGCCTGCACACACACACATAGTGTGTGTGTGTGAGTGTGTGTGTGTGTGTGTGTGCGCGCGCTTATATATATTGTATCATCGGTAAGGAAGGTGGGTTGGCTTCAGGCTGGATGACATCATGGTGAGAGAGAGAGAGAGAGAGAGAGAGAGAGAGAGAGAGAGAGAGAGAGAGAGAGAGAGAGAGAGAGAGAGATGGGAGGAAGGAAGGAAGTGCGTGTTGCTGCGGTGGACAGGAAGCTGAGAGAGAGAGAGAGAGAGAGAGAGAGAGAGAGAGAGAGAGAGAGAGAGAGAGAGAGAGAGAGAGAGAGAGAGAGAGAATTGTGCCACTCTGTCAGAAAGGAAACATTACCGGACACAGAAAAAAAAAGATAAAACAAAACAAAAATAATAAAAAAGTGTCATTAAAATAAATAAATAACAAAAGAAAAAAAAACTTACACACGAACTAACTAAAAGAAAAAATAATAATAAAATAAATAACACAAAACCCCAAGAAATGAACAGCTTTCACCCAAAATTGCCCCAATATTAACCCTGAACCTCTGAGGGTGAAAGGAGGAGGCAAGGAAGAGACGGGGATGGAATAAAGGGCAGGTGGACGTCAGGAGGGAGGCTGGAGAGGCAGAGAGGAGTGCAGGGGGAGAGTAAGGGGGAGGGAGGAGTAGGGGGAGGACGCCGTGGGAATGAGCTGAATTTGTAGGATCGGTTTGTCTCATTTCTTGCTGTTGAGAAGGAGTGATGTAGGTGGTGGTGGTGGTGGTCGTGGTGGTGGTGGTGGTTGTGGTGAAGAGAATTAAGTATTGACAAGGAGTGGCGAGGAATAGAGATGACTAGTGATGCGGTGATAGTGATGTTGAGATATGATGATGGTGACGCTAGGACAGTCTTCCACCACCACCACTATCACCGGAAGTAAGCGACGCATATGAGGGGAGAAGGAGGAGGAGGAAGAGGGGGATGAGGCACGGAGGGAGAGAACGGCAGGG
>NC_087153.1:18527500-18537500 GCF_035594125.1 Scylla paramamosain
AGTAGTAGTAGTAGTAGTAGTAGTAGTAGTAGTAGTAGCAGCAGACGTCAGTGATTAATTAACTGATTGATTGACTGAAGTTAATATGAGTGACGTCATTATGAAGGCATGGGTAATGATGGTGGTGGTGGTGGTGATAAAGAAGAGTGGTGAAGGTGTTAGGAGACGGTAGGGAGGTGGTGGTGGTAACCATGGCAACACACACACACACACACACACACACACACACACACACACACACACACACACACACACACACACACACACACACACACACACACACACACACACACACACACACACACACACACACCCTGTCACTCTATGGTTCCCTCTCTTAACATTTCATCACTTGAGAGAGAGAGAGAGAGAGAGAGAGAGAGAGAGAGAGAGAGAGAGAGAGAGAGAGAGAGAGAGAGAGAGAGAGAGAGAGAGAGAGAGAGGGGACTTTCCACCTTATTCATTTCTCCTCCCACTCAAACTTCTTTTAAATGTCATGTTGTCTTCCACCTCCCCCTTCCACTTCCCCCTTCTCCCTCCCTCCTTCCACCTCCATCCACACCATCCACTCCCTGGTGCCGCGCCCACTCACGCGTATCCACCCACTCACTCACTCACTCACTCACTCACACTCACACTCTCTCTCTCTCTCTCTCTCTCTCTCTCTCTCTCTCTCTCTCTCTCTCTCTCTCTCTCTCTCTCTCTCTCTCTCTCTCTCCTTATCGTAATTATGTTCTTACTTCCGGTTTTTTTCTTACCCATATGATTCACTCTCTCTCTCTCTCTCTCTCTCTCTCTCTCTCTCTCTCTCTCTCTCTCTCTCTCTCTCTCTCTCTCTCTCTCTCTCTCTCTCTCTCTCTCTCTCTCTCTCTGTTCCCGCTCATCGTTCTCACTCATCACTAATTTGTTCCCACTGCGATGAGAAATTGAACTCTCTCTCCCCCTTCTCTCTCTCTCTCTCTCTCTCTCTCTCTCTCTCTCTCTCTCTCTCTCTCTCTCTCTCTCTCTCTCTCTCTCTCTCTCTCTCTCTCTCAATGTTGCGGATGTTATCTGTCTTCAACTCGAGTAATGATTGTGTGTGTGTGTGTGTGTGTGTGTGTGTGTGTGTGTGTGTGTGTGTGTGTGTGTCTTTGAGTGACTCGGAGAGCTGAGGTCCCCGAGGCGTGGAATGAGCAACGCCTGGAGAAGTGGTAGAAGGTGGTAATAGGACCGTGAAAGTGGCGGAGGAGTGTACCTACCTGCCTGCTTTGCCTCATAGCGGTCCTGCGGTGGGGATGCTCCGCCCTTGTGCTAGTATGTGTGAGTCTGCGGGGGCGGGTGTGTGTGTGTGTGTGTGGGTCTTGTTAGTGTGTGAGTGTGTGCCGTTGTGTAGTGACGTGTTGGCTTGGCTGGTGTGTGGTGTGGTGTGGATTTAGCAGTGTGTGGTAGGGTATTTGTTTGTTTGTTTGTGTGTGTGTGTGTGTGTGTGTGTGTGTGTGTGTGTGTGTGTGTGTGTGTGTGTTCAGTGGGTGGTGTTAGTTCTTAGTTAAATTCATGTAAGTTTTTCTTATTGTGTTGCTTGTTTAGTGTAGTGTTTTCGTGATCAAATACTACTACTACTACTACTACTACTACTACTACTACTACTACTACTACTACTACTACTACTACTACTACTACTATCACCACCACCACCACCACTGCTATTAATACTACTGATCTGATAACTGTTGATATGAGCCTGTACTTGCACAACGCCAACCTCTTTACACACACACACACACACACACACCAAACACGGCTATCCAGTTATTGTATCCCCTTATCAGTATCCTGTGTTTTGTCATCGGGTTGTGTGTTCAAACAAGCGAGGCGGATTGTATTGTCATAGAGTGAGTCATTCGTCAGTTAGCAGCGAGTGTGTGCTAGTGAAGGTGCTGGTGAAGGTAGTGTACTGTGTTTCACCAAGTGTGTCATAGTAATTTTGCCACTTGAGTACATGGGAGCATTGTAACACGGCCACTGACTGACTGACTGACTGATGCTCTCTCTCGCTGATTGGCCTGCGTGTTCCCATAGTCATAGTGCTGTGAATTTGCTGTGTCAAAGCTGTTGTTACATTGGAAAGCATACCAGGTTATTTATATTTATGCTAGTGTTGTTGCGTAGGTTTGATTTCGGTTAGGTTACGTGGGATGAAGTGAGATTGGAATTGAATTGTGTTTGATTGGGTAAGATTAGTTTATGTTAGGGTATTTGAGGTTGAGATGAGGTTGGGTTTGGTTGGGTTTGGTTTGGTTTGGTTAAGTAAGGTAAGATAAGCTTATGGTTTGTGGAAGCTGAGGTTTAGTTAGCTGAGATGGGGTTGGATTGGTTTGGTTTGTTTTGGTTTATTTAAGTAAGGTTAGGGTTAGGTTAGATTAGGTTTAGTTAGTTAAGGTGGAGTTGGGTTAGTTTGGTTTGGTTAAGTAACGTAAGATAAGCCTAGGGTTAAGGGAAGGTGAGGTTTGGTTAGTTGAGGTGAGGTTGAATTTGGTTTAGGATGGGTAAGATTAGGTAAGATTAGCTAAGGTTAGGCAAGTTGAGGGTTGGTTAGTTGAGGTGAGGCTGGGTTGGGATAGGTAAGGTTCAGTTTGTTTTTGCTCGATTAGGGGTTACTTCAGGTTAGGTAAGATTAGGTTGCGTTTATGTTACGTCACGTTTAAAATACTTCAGGTTCGTCAGTTAATCCGCGATCCCTAAGCATAACCCAATCACAACCAACATTCCATCTACAACACCATTACAACCACCACCTATATATTTACAACACCAATAATACAACCACCTATCCATCCATCAACACTATTACATCCACCACCCATACATTTACAACACCACTAAGACAACACCATTACAACCACCACCAATATATTTACAACACCTCTAACCACACACTTAAACATCACAAATCACTCGCCTGCACTCCCATCGCGCTAACCTTGTCTTGCCTTTGGTCCTGTATTGAAACTCGAGACCACACCTGGGCCTTGTGTCAGAGCATAGGAGCGACCGTCAGGTGTACGCGCGTGACCCAGCCTTGCCCAGTCACCCTTTGCAGGCATCAGCGAACAAAGCGTGCGTGAAAGCGATATGTAGCTAGGGATTGCAGGAGGAGGAGGAGGAATACAAAGGAAGTCCAAAACAGCTACAAAAGGAGGAGGAGGAGGAGGAGGAGGAGGAGGAGGAGGCGGTGAATGAGAAGGAATACAAAGGAAGTTCAAATAAGAGCTAGAGGAGGAGGAATAAGTAGATGAGGAACACAAAAGAACACAAAAGAAGTCTAAACAGCAACAGACTGAGGTTCTTACTAGGAGGAGGAGAAGGAGGAGGCGGCAACCCAAAAAGCAGGAATGTTCAATGAGAAAGTTTGTTATAACGAAAGACAGTGGTGGTGGTGGTGGTGGTGGTGGTGGTAATAGTAATGTGTTTGTGCCTTTTGGACCGTGGTGGTTTGTGGCGAGTGGCGTGAACGTGTGTGACTTGGGGGGGGTAGAAGGGGATGGGAGAGTGGCGGGGTGCACACACACACACACACACACACACACACACACACACACACACACACACACACACACACACGAGCTTTCTTGGGAATGATCTAAAACGGTTGTGTTTGTGTGTGTGTGTGTGTGTGTGTGTGTGTGTGTGTGTGTGTGTGTGTGTGTGTGTGTGTGTGTGTGCGTGCGTGAGAGAGAGAGAGACCGAGAGAGAGAGAGAGAGAGAGAGAGAGAGAGAGAGAGAGAGAGAGAGAGAGAGAGAGAGAGAGAGAGAGAGAGAGAGAGAGAATATTCACGTGTGTTTGTAATGTGGAGTTTAAAATTACATCGATTATAGATCCACCTGCAAATAATAATAATAGTAATAATAACAATAAGAATAATTACCAAACAAAAAACTGGTGAAACTAAGGAACTGAAATCGCGCGCGCACGCTCACGCACGCAGACAGACGGAAACTGAGTAGAAAGCAGTGAAAGGAAGAGAAAGGGAGACAGAAGGACACAGAAAAGAAAGCCAAAGTTTTCAACAACAGCGGAAGTAGAAGTAGAAGAGAGAGAAAAAAAATAATAAAAAAAGAGAAAGAGAGGAAGTGGAGGAGGAGGAAAGAAAGAAAGAAAAAAAGAAAAAAAGAAAGAAAGAAAGAGGAAGAGATAGTGGAAGTGGAGAAGGGAAAACGGAGGAAGAAAATAACAAAATAAAGTGAAGAGATACAGAGAATAATACAAGTGACAAGAAAAAAACAAAAACAAATAAGATAAAAAAAAAAAGACGAAAGAAGAAAAGTGGATTTGATAATAACACGAGTGACACGTGAAGAAGAAGAAGAAGAAGAAGGAGGAAAATAAGATTAAAAGAAGAAGAAAAAGTAGTAATAGTGAAGAGATACAAAGAATAACATATAGAGCGACCAAAGAAGAAACAAAAGAAGAAATATAAAAAGAACGAAAAAGGAAAAAAAAGTTGTTCTAATAGAAACATAACCCAGCAAGAAATAAATAGAAGAAAGAAAGAAAGAAAAACAGCGATTTTGGTGATAAGTGACAAGTGAAGAAGGAAAATAAAGAGATAAAGAAGTCATAAATATCGGTGACAGTGGAGGCTTTGACAAAGACAGAGGCTGAAGCAACATTGGAAACACAGTTGTAGGAGTAGGAGGAGGAGGAGGAGGAGGAGAAGAAGGAGGAGGAGGAGGAAGAGAAGAGGAGAGGAACAGTATGCCTGCCCCTCACCCACACCATGACTGGCGGAGGAACAAGGTGAGAGAGAGAGAGAGAGAGAGAGAGAGAGAGAGAGAGAGAGAGAGAGAGAGAGAGAGAGAGAGAGAGAGAGAGAGATTTAAAGGGGTGAAAAGGGCAGGGTTAAAGGGTTAAAGAGTTCGGGAATGCGAGGAGGGAGAAAGGAAGGTGTGTGTGTGTGTGTGTGTGTGTGTGTGAGCGCGCGTCGTCTCTCGTACTTGCTAATCCCTTTAATTCATCTTTGTTTACCTTATGTTTAATTCAGGACTGTTTAACGTTTTGTAATGTGAACAAGAGCGGTCACACTGGTCTAATCTTATCTGTATCTTTGTGTGTAGCGACGGACAGCGGAGTGAGTATGTGAGGTGTTGATAAATAGAGAGTATGTATACGTATTGGCTCTTTTTAAGTGTATGGAAGTATGATTGTGTGTGTACGTATGGGTAATGTTAAGTGTAATGGGGTATGGTTGTTATGCTTGCTATGCTATCACCTGACTCCCATACAGCCATGTCACTATACTTGCTGAAGGGAGTGTGTATATATGTATGGTTACAGTGTATAGGTTGTGTTGTGTCACTTCCTTCCTCACTCTCATACACATTTCACCATGCTATACTTTCCTCTGTATTATATTCTCCCTTATTTTCTTCCTTGATCTTGTTTTCCTCCCTTCGCCTTACTCTTGTTGATTTCCTCCCTTTATCATGTTCTTGTTTCCTCCCTGTATTAAGCTCTCACTGCGTCCCTCCCTCAGTCATCAGGTTGTCAGTGCCGAGTCAGAAGGGAGCTTGAACCGTTCCACTGCTACACAACATTTTCTCAGTCATCTGCAGCTTTTAGATACTTTCCCACGACAGCTTAAATATAAAGTAGGTGAGAAAAGATGCTATTCACTATCTATTCCCTCTTTTGTCTCCATGCAAATAACGTTTCTTCCTTTGCAGTGCCTTGAATGTTAATATAAGATAGCTATATTATTGAAAGGATCGAAAGAAGATCAGATACGAGTGGGAATGATAATTATGTATTTTTTTTTTTATCAGAACTGTTTTATTTAATCTTAATCTTTTTATACCACATGTGCATTTACTACCTTCTTGGAGCTTCCCTTATGTTATGTTCTGCTGAGCTACTTTCTATCGATCCCCACCCATGAACATATTGAAGGTCACTCGCTTTTCTCCCGGCAGTCTCTACTTGAGGTGTTGCTAGAGTAATGAAGGACGAATAGAGAGTAGAGTGGGTGAACTGAAGAGGAGGAGGAGGAGAAATGCGGAAGGTTAAAGTGTAATTCTGAAGATAATTTGTACTTGCCTTACTTTCTTGCTTCAGTTTTTCTTCAGCTATCATAGAGGAAGGACGGGTGGATGGATGGGTGGAGGGAAGAAAGGAGGTAAACAAGGGAGGAGGAAGGGAGGGAAGATAGGAAGTAAGTAAGGAAGGTTTAAGGGATGGAAGGAGGATAAAAGGAAAGAGGAGTTTGAAGGAGGGAAGGAAGAAAATGCAGACAGGAAGGAGGGAGAAAGTAAGAGAGGAAGGAAGTAAAAGAAGGAAGATATGAGGGAGAGAAGAAAGGTAGGAGGAAGGAGGAAAAACAGGAAACAAGGAGAGATTTGAGGGAGGGAAGCAATGTAGGAAAGATGGAAGGAGAGAAAAGAGAAAAGAAAGAAAGAAAGAAACAGGAAACAAAAGAGCAAGAAACCAAGAAATAAATAGAATAATGAGATATATGAAGAGAGAAAGAAGGGAAACTGGAAAGAAGAAAGAAAAGAAGGAAAGAAACAAGGAAAGTCACGTCATTTGGTTTACTTTCGTCACACAACAAATACTGGGGGCGATTTTATTATCATCATTATTATTGTTGTACTCCTCCTTCTCCTCCTCCTCCTCCTCCGTTCTTCAAGGTTGCCGGAGCGAGAGATTAGGAAGGCTCTGTGATGAAGTCTTTTGCCATCCAGGTGGAAATGCCTTTGTTGTTGTTATTATTGTTGTTGTTGTTGTTGTTGTTGTTGTTAAGCACTTGTTATTCGTGTTGGCAGTTAGGTTCTACTACTACTACTACTACTACTACTACTACTACTACTACTACTACTACTACTACTACTACTACTACTACTACTACTACTATTACTACTACTACATTCAGTATATACATGTAGATGATAGAAAAATATTATGTAAAGGAATATGTAAGCAGCTATTGTTGAAGTTCTTATCTCTCTCTCTCTCTCTCTCTCTCTCTCTCTCTCTCTCTCTCTCTCTCTCTCTCTCTCTCTCTCTCTCTCTCTCTCTCTCTCTCTCTCTCTCTCCAAAACACATGCATATACTCGTAAACATAAAGCAAGAAGGAACCAGCTAACATTGAAATACACATCGTACAAAACACCAACAAGGCGAACGACGTACAGTCAAACAAAACCTGGAACTCGCATGTTCTGCAACACTTCTCCCCGCACTTAAACTGCTTGCGAAAGGCTCTAGTTGAAGTTACATAGATTTTTAAGACTATTTTTACGACTCTAGTGACAGATTAACAAGATTTCTACATTTCTAACAGGAGAAGCACTCTTGGGAATCCGTTTAGTCATCTTTGTGGCCTTTAAAAATAGTCGTGGTGAGAGAACAAAGCGTTTATAAATATGGTTCTTGGGTATTCGTGCAGTGCTTAGCTAGAAGAGCACCAAAGCAGCTCCTGAGACTACAATAAGGTACCTGTACTAGTGAGAGAGCGATAAAGGTGGCCTTGTGTGGCAGTATCAGACCAGCATTGCGTCACCTTGAGGATGTGAGGCAAGCATAGTAAAGTGTATTATCTCCTTGCATCCCTTGAGAGTTAGTCTAATCAGTGAGGAAGTGCCGAGCCGCTGCATTGGTGGTATCTGCATTGGTGGTATCTCCTGACATCTTTTTGGTAGAGATTAGAATGGAATGATGTAGTAGTCGTATCGTGTACGTTTATAGAGGTTTACAGAAGAGAAGAGAGAGGAAAAGAACTGACGATGAGCAATTCAAGACGATAAAGCGGTAGATGAATGGAATGGACTCAGTGATCAGGTTATTAGTGGTGAGTCATTATTGAGCTATAAAGGGCAGGAGAGTTGAGGTTTTATGAATGAGGGGAAAAGAAGAGACGTGGAGCAAGTTAAGAAGCAAAAGAAGAGAAGAATCGAGAGAGTAGGAAGGCTATAGAGAACAGGAAGGTTGTGATATGAATGTTTATCGAGCTTTGCAGGAAAACGTAGATAAGACAAGAGACGAGGACCGGGTGAAGTGGAAGCAAGAAAGAATAGAATCAGAGAAGGCAAGCTAGAGAGAGCACAAACGTAGTAATGACATTATATATGACTTATGGAACTTTGCAGAAAACATAGATAGATTAACATGAAGAAAAGTGCAAAATCAAGAGGGAAAGAAAGTTATAGTGAAAAGTGAAGTATTGATGTTTTAAATATTTGTGAAGCTTAGCAAAGAACATAAAATAGAACAAGAAAGAAGAAAAGAAGCAACGGGGAACAAAGTGAACGAGAAGCAAGACAGAGGAGGTGAAGAATTAAAAGAGAAGGAAAGTTTTAGAGAACAGGAAACAAAGGAGTAGAAGAAAAACGGAAAACTTGGTAAACTAGGAAGAAGAAAACATGATCTCAGCCACCATGAATAAAGCGACCATTTTAAAAAGACTCAGAATAATAAACTCTCAAATAAGAACCTTTTCCAAAATTATCGAAGCTACAGAAACAGAACAATTTCAAATCCATCCCATCCTTTTTGAAACACCTTGTAATTCTGTACCGTCACCACCACCACTGTTATCACCACTATCACTACCACCACCACCACTATCGCCATCCCCGTAGCAGCAGCAGCAGTCACGTACATCGAGGTGATGAAAATGATATTCCAGTGATTAAGATTATATCCTTTATAGCCCCGCCACGCAACATGTCTCCATAAACACGCCTCTTCAACGTGTGTGTGTGTGTGTGTGTGTGTGTGTGTGTGTGTGTGTGTGTGTGTGTGTGATTTTTTTCGTCTTGGTGGCTGTAACCTGACGTAATTTAACCTTACTCGTACTTTTGTCTTTTCCTACCTTACCTAATCTTACCTAACCTAATTTCATCTTGTCTTCCTTACTTTTTTTTATATACCTATCTTATCTTACCTTGAGTTACCTTTACAATGCTGACTACCTTAACCTCATTTTACCTTACCTTACATTACCTTACCTTACCTCAACTTACCTTAATTATTGTAACAAACGACCTAATTTCATCTTAACTTCTCACCTTACCTTACCTTATCTTACCTTACCTAACCTCAACTTACCTTAATTACTGTAACAAACGACCTAATTTCAACTTAACTTCTTACCTTACCTTACCTTTTTTCTCTTTATATTCCTAAGGTCATAAAGAAGTAGGGAAAAAATTGCAGTGTATGTTTTCCTTCCCAAACAAACACGAATGCATTTCCTGCCTTTATTTTCTCCCCTCTCACTTTGAACACCTTGAAAAGAAAGGAAAAAGGAAAAAAAGGAGCAAAAGAAGCAGGCCAGGCAGGTCGGGCAGGCCGGGCCACTCCCAAGAATTAAAACAAACAGCCCCTTTACTTTCAGACCGAGAGACATTAACTATCAGGCTCGAATTTTCTTTTCCCCCTTTTTTTTTCGAGTTTCAATATTTACTTCCTTGACTTGAAAACACTCGTGAAAAATGCTATAATTTTCATCAGAGTCTGTTAAACTATTACTAGAATCATGGAAACACTCTTGAGAACCCTCAGTAACTTCCATTAGAGTCTGTTGAACTATGACTAGAATCACGAAGAAAACACCTTTGAAAACCCCAGTAACTTTCATTAGAGGCTGTTAAACTACCATTAGAATCACGAGAACACTCCTGAAAACCCTCCATTATCTTCCATTAGAGGCTGTTAAACTATCACTAGAATCATGAAAACACTCTTGAAAACAACAATAACTTCCATTAGAGGCTCTTGAACTATCACTAGAATCATGAAAACACTCTTAAAAGCCCCCAATACCTAACTTCCTGTCATTTGCATTAGGATCACAAGAAAGACAACTAGTTGGGTTAGATAAATCAAGCGAATGAATCTAAACCTAACTATTAATCCTTCTTAATGTTGTAGGATATTAGCGGAACAATACGAATTATTGGCAAACCACATCCTTGATCAGTGTTTTGGTTGAGTGAAGACCGTGTGAGCTCGTGAAGAGATGAG
>NC_087153.1:18540000-18577500 GCF_035594125.1 Scylla paramamosain
CACACACACACTCTCTCTCTCTCTCTCTCTCTCTCTCTCTCTCTCTCTCTCTCTCTCTCTCTCTCTCTCTCTCTCTCTCTCTCTCTCTCTCTCTCTCTCTCTCTCTCTCTCTCTCTCTCTCTCTCTCTCTCTCTCTCTCTCTCTCTCTCTCTCTCTCTCTCTCTCTCTCTCTCTCTCTCTCATACAAACCACGTCACTGGGATCAAAAGTTCACATGCCAGTTTTTCCTTGAGAGAGAGAGAGAGAGAGAGAGAGAGAGAGAGAGAGAGAGAGAGAGAGAGAGAGAGAATAGAATCGTGAAATTTTCCTTATATCATCACTCATAGTAGGGTTAGAATTCTCTCTCTCTCTCTCTCTCTCTCTCTCTCTCTCTCTCTCTCTCTCTCTCTCTCTCTCTCTCTCTCTCTCTCTCTCTCTCTTTTCTTTGTCTTATCGTGTGAATTTCGTTGAAAAGTGAGTCATCTTGCTGGTGGTGGTGGTGGTGGTGGTGGTGAATCAGATAGTGAAAGATAAGTGATTGAAAGAGAGAAAAAGGAAGAAGGGATAAAGAGAAGTGTATGACTAAGGAGGAGATAAGGAAGGAGAAGAAGAGAAAGAAGAAGAAGAAGAAGGAAAGGGAGAAGAAGAAAAGTATTGCGCTCAGGTACTTCAGTTCTTTTATCCTCCTCCTCCTCCTCCTCCTCCTCCTCCTCCTCCTCCTCCTGCTCTTAATCTGCCCTTGTTTAACCTTCTGTTATCCCCGTCACCAAACAGCCTATCATGGGACAAAAGGTCTGTTCCTGCATGTCCTTCCTTTGTGTTCCATTGTGTAACAGTTCCGCCGGCTCATGACGTCATGCATCAGCTGATTCTTCCCCTCCTCCTCCTCCTCCTCCTCCTCTTCCCAAAGTCGTGAGGTGAGCCAGGTGATGCCCCCTCCTCCTCCTCCTCCTCTCCCATATCCACCCGTTCTCTCTCTCTCTCTCTCTCTCTCTCTCTCTCTCTCTCTCTCTCTCTCTCTCTCTCTCTCTCTCTCTCTCTCTCTCTCTCTCTCTCTCTCTCTCTCTCTCTCTCACTCCCCTTTTCCCTCTCTTCCTCCTTCCTTCCTCATCTTTTATTTTCTTTTTTCTCTGTCTTTATTCACTCTCCTTCCCGGTTTATTATTCTTCACTTCTCCTCTTTATCTTTATTTTTTATCTCCTCCTCCTCCTCCTCCTCCTCCTCCTCCTCCTCCTCCTCTTCAATAATCGAAGCAACGGTGTTTACGTACAAACAGTACACACACACACACACACACACACACACACACACACACACACACACACACACACACACACACACACACACACACACACACACACACACACACACACACACACACACACACACACACACACACACACACACATTTAAGAACAACGAAAGCTTCACTTGATGTCCATGTAGGGTACAGAGAGAGAGAGAGAGAGAGAGAGAGAGAGAGAGAGAGAGAGAGAGAGAGAGAGAGAGAGAGAGAGAGAGAGAGAGAGAGAGAGAGAGAGAACCTGATCCATTGAAAACAAGAACCAGTATTTATTTATTTACCTCTGAAATTGTGTTAGTAATTGTGATATAGTGTTACTTAATTACTGTTTATCTCCCGTGGTACTGAACTTTGGCTGTGGTTTGAAACTTGCTGTGGCTGTGTCCCCCCTGTGTTACTCAGAGCTGTGTTATTTGGGTGTGTTACTTCGGTCTGTGTTACGAGAGGTGTGTTACTCAGCCTGTGTTACTAGATCTGTGTTTAATCCGATTTGAAGCTGTTACGTACTGTGGCTGTGTTTCCCGTGTGTTACTCAGCTGTGTTACGAGGGGATGTGTTACTCAGTCTGTTACTAGATCTGTGTCTGATCACACGTGTTTCATTGCCTTGTGTTACTCTGCGTTACTCAGGCTGTGCTATTTAAGACTGCCTTACTCTGCTAATCATGCTGTTAATTGTGTGTTACTCAGACCATCACTCACAGACTGTTTCTCAAGGCTGTAGTACTTGTGGGTGGGTGAAGGCCGTGATACCTGTGATTACGTTAGTCTGGGATTAATCTATGCAATGTGGACTGTGTGGAATTGATTAGATTATAAAACAACACTAGAGCTACTGAAAACTGTACTAATATCGCACTAAAAACTTAAAAATTATATTAATACCAGCTGAAACAAAAGATCATATAAATTCACAGTATCAAGGGGTAGTTATTGGAAAGCATGGTGAAGGGACGTGTAGCATTGAACTGACTATAAAAGAATACTAGAAGAACTTAGAACACTACTAATATCCCTTGAAGACAGCAAAAGTATTCATAGTTTATCTTGCAATGTTTACCCAATGAGGATCGAGGTTGTATGTTGTAACCAATGACAAAGATGAAAGGAAGGTAACATCCCTCCTTCATTTCTTTGTCACGGGAGAAGAGCATTTCATTTCAAAGAGAATCACAGGGCAGTATTAAAAAAAAAAAAAAAAAACATGAAGGGACGTGTAGCATTGAACAGATTATGTAATACAACACTGCAGGAACTAACCTAACCTGACTGTACCAATACCCCGTTAGGAAGACAAATACTCACTAATAACACTGCAGGAACTAACCTAACCTGACTACTAATACCCGTTAGAAAGACAAACACTCACTAACACAACACTACATGAACCAACCTAACCCGACTACCAATACCCTTTACAGAGACAGAAAACACTAACACAACACTACATGAACCAACCTAACCTGACTGTACGTACAATACCCCGTTAGGAAGACAGGAACATTCAAATCACGGAGAATTACGACAAAGCATACAATCACTTAGGGAGGCACGGGATAGTGTGGGAGAGCCTGGAGGAAAAGGGGCGGGGCTGGGAGTTGGCGAGTGTTGCAGAGCCGAGCAGAGGAGGGCGAGGCGGGGAACTGGCGGGGACCTGGCGGGGCGGGGCGTTGCGGGGCTTGCTGTCGGACGCTCGCAGTTAAAGGTCGCGTGTGTGGTAACCTCTCTCCCGTATTGAGGGCAGATGTATATTGTAATGATTATTAAGATTTTTAACGACCTAGTTTCCGTGATGCTGTTGTTAGTGTTGCAAGAGAGAGAGAGAGAGAGAGAGAGAGAGAGAGAGAGAGAGAGAGAGAGAGAGAGAGAGAGAGAGAGAGAGAGTATTGCATATGTATGATTAGGCTAATGAAAAAATTGTCGAAGATAAGTATTTCCTTTCTCTGGATTCATCCTCTCTCTCTCTCTCTCTCTCTCTCTCTCTCTCTCTCTCTCTCTCTCTCTCTCTCTCTCTCTCTCTCTCTCTCTCTCTCTCTCTCTCTCTCTTTACTTTCCCTTTCAATGCGTTTACTCTTTTGTTGTGGATGTGGTGAGAGAGAGAGAGAGAGAGAGAGAGAGAGAGAGAGAGAGAGAGAGAGAGAGAGAGAGAGAGAGAGAATAAATGTCTCGTTGCGTTCCTATAAGGTTGTCTCTCTCTCTCTCTCTCTCTCTCTCTCTCTCTCTCTCTCTCTCTCTCTCTCTCTCTCTCTCTCTCTCTCTCTCTCTCCCCTTTGCTTCCATCTCCTTTAAATCTGGCAGCTCCACAGGTACACACACACACACACACACACACACACACACACACACACACACACACACACACACACACACACACACACACACACACACACACACACACACACACACACACACACACACACACTGCAGGCCTTAACATCACGTTTCCCTTCCAGTAATGGCCACTGAATAGAATGGGAGAGTAGTAGTAGTAGTAGTAGTAGTAGTAGTAGTAGTAGTAGTGATAGGGAGAAGAGGTGAAGGGGGAAGCTGATTGGAGGGTAGGTTAGGTTTGGTTAATTTGAATTGGGTTAGGTTGGGTTAGGTTTTATTTACTTGGGTTAGTTTAGGTTGGGTTGGATTGTGTTGGCTTGGGTTGGGTTAGGTTTGGTTAGGCTAGGCTAGGTTAGGTCAGGTCAGGTCAGGTCAAGTTGCAGCCACTCAAAGTACTAACCCTCAGTTATTTTCCTTTCATCTTTTTCATTTTTTTGCTACAACCTTGATCATCACTGCGCGAACATTGCATACATTGATTTGAGTGAGAGGGAGAGTGTATGTGCGTGCGTGCGTGCGTGTGAGCCAGTGTGTGGGGCATAGAACCAGTGAAAGTAGTAGTGTGTGTTTGCGCGCGTGCGTGTGTGTGTACGTACGTGTGTCAGATGCTTGCGAGTGTGGGCGTGTCTGTGGTGGGCTGGTGTCGTGGTGGTGTTGCGGCGGTGTGGTAGTATGTGGCACAGGTATAATGATGGTGGTGGGTGTTGCATTATGGGTGTGGGTAGTGATGTTAGTGGTGGTGTGTGGTGTGTGGTGGTGGTGGTGGTTGTGGTGTTTGTGTGTGCAGAGGTGTTTCACATTTAAATTTTCCTTCATTCTTATCTACGTTTCTCTTTTCCTGTAATATCACTTCTCATCTTTTTCCTCTCCTGTCCTCTCTTCTCTTCTCGTCTCTTATTCCATCACCTTTATTCTCCCACTCTTTTTCTCTCTCTCGCTTCCCTGCTTTCATTTCATATTGTGTTTGAAAATCTCTCATCTCTCTCATCTCTCTCTCTCTCTCTCTCTCTCTCTCTCTCTCTCTCTCTCTCTCTCTCTCTCTCTCTCTCTCTCTCTCTCTCTCTCTCTCTCTCTCTCTCTCTCTCTCTCTCTCTCTCTCTCTCTCTCTCTCTCTCTCTCTCTCTCTCTCTCTCTCTGACCTGCGCACGTCACCACTTTTACTTTCTGTCTTTCTTTTGTTTATTCACATGACACGTCATTTTTTCTCACACAAATTTCCAATCACTTTCCTTCTTATTCTCTTTACCTCACGACACACGCACACACAGACACACACACACCTGCCCACGCCACACCTGTTATTTCTCTTCCTGGGCTCCGCCACACCTTTACTCTCACGCCACATTCCCCACCACCACCACCACCACCACCACCACCACCACCACCACCACCACCACCACTGCAAGCTGCCCGGTCATGCCATCTCCTTTATGATGTTTCGTAGAACGCTTGCTCTCTCTTCTCTCCCTCCCTCACTCCCTCCCTCCACCGCCTCCACTGCCTCGTGTTTTAAGTGGACAAGTGGGCAGTGGTCATAAATCAAAGAGGTCCTCCACTATTCAGGTCTCCACCTCCCTTTACCTCTGTGATCCTGTTGAAATTGAAATGACTGGGAAGGGAGAAGAAGGAAGCGAAGGAAGGAAGGAAGGAGTTGTGATTGTAATAGAGGTAGATAGGGAGATAAGTAAGAGTGATTGGATTTCTTCTTCTTCTTCTTCTTCTTCTTCTTCTTCTTCTTCTTCTTCTTCTTCTTCTTCTTCTTCTTCTTCTTCTTCTTCTTCTTCTTCTTCTTTTCTTTTCTTTTTCTTTTTTTTCTTTTTTCTTCATCATCATCTTCTTCTTCTTCTTCTTCTTCTTCTTCTTCTTCTTCTTCTTCTTCTTCTTCTTCTTCTTCTTCTTCTTCTTCTTCTTCTTCTTCTTCTTCTTCTTCTTCTTCTTCTTCTTCTTCTTCTTCTTCTTCTTCTTCTTCTTCTTCTTCTTCTTATTATTATTATTATTATTATTATGTAGTGGCCTTCCTGCTCTTCTGTTTTCTTTACAGGCAATGATTATTCAATTATATCTTTGTCAGGTGTGTTAATTAGTTTGCTGGTAAGGTCACTTCACCCCCCCCCCCAACACACACACACACACACACACACACACCCACCCACCCACCCACCCACCCACCCACCCACCCACCCAACTCCACCCCCACGCTCTTTCCTCTCCCTTCCCATCTCTCTCTCTCTTCCTGTCATCCTACTACCCTTCCGTCCATCATCCCCCAGTCTCTCTCTCTCTCTCTCTCTCTCTCTCTCTCTCTCTCTCTCTCTCTCTCTCTCTCTCTCTCTCTCTCTCTCTCTCTCTCTCTCTCTCTCTCTCTCTCTCTCTCTCTCTCATTCCACTCTTCCCTTTCTTCTCTCTTGTCCCTTCTCCTTCCCTTCAACTCCAGCTTCCCTCCCTCCCTTCCTTCTTTGCTTCCAGTTTCCTCCCCTCCCTGCATCCTCCCCCACCAACTCCCCCAACCCAGCCTTGTGTTAGAGATACAGGAAATGGGGGTCAGCCATTGTGTTGTGGACAGGAGGTGGTTGTGCAAGGGTGGTGGTGGTGGTGGTGGTGGTGGTGGTGGTGGTGGTGGTAACGGTGGTGGTGGTGAAGGGGTGGTGAAGTTATTGGTTAAAACTGTAAGAATTTTAAAAGATATTGTCAGGGGGAAAGACGAGGGAGGAATTGATAGTGGTGGTGGTGTCGGTGTTGGGAGGGAGGCGGGCGTGGCTGACTGACTGACTGACTGACGGACTGGCTGGCTGACTGACTGACTGACTGACGGACGGCTCTGGCAGCGGCTCTCGTTACTAAGCTTATTGATGTATGGACTCTGCCGCTTCGGATGCCAGGACGTGTCGTGTCATGTTTGTAACGTGACCTAACCTGACTTGACTCTGCTCTTGGCTCGCATTATTTAGCCTGTCTTTATGTAACTGTATCTTATCTTACCTTACCTTACCTTACCTTACCTTACCTTACTTACCTTTACCTTACCTTTACCTTACCTTACCTTACCTTACTTAATTGCATCTTACCTTACCTAACTGCACTTCATCTGATCTTGCCATACTTAAACTAACAACCTAATTTTACCTTATCTAACATAATTCAACCTTACTATACCTTATCTAACTTAACTGTACCATAACTAACTTATCTTTAACCTTACCTTAACATACATTTATCCAACTTAACCCAGCTGTACCTTATCTAACATAGTATAACCTTACTGTACCTTCTTTAACCTAAATGTACCTTCCGTATCCTAACTTTAGCCATATTTATCCTAACCTAACCTAACCTACCTATCTTTCTGTCTATTTTCCTCACTGCTTTCTTCCCACTCTCCTTCCTCCGCCTCTCTTCTCCCTTCCCTTCCCTTCCCTTCCCTCCTTGCCTAACACGCCAGAATAGAACTGCCCAGAATACACAGGTAGAGGAGCAAATAACAAGTGAGGCGGACGAATGAGTGACGTGCTGCCTGCGTCGTGAGAGACAGCAGTGGGCAGAGTAGAGGCCGGCCAGACAGCGGGCGGAGAGGCGGGACTGAACACCTGCACGCAAAACTTGATACGCGGTGGACTTTGTATCGTGACTCAGGGAGAAGTTTTGTGAGAGAGAGAGAGAGAGAGAGAGAGAGAGAGAGAGAGAGAGAGAGAGAGAGAGAGAGAGAGAGAGAGAGAGAGAGAGAGAGAGAGAGAGAGAATGTAACCAGCATTCTCCCGCATGACAGCAGTAGTGGGTCTTAATTATATATATGTTCAGATGACATCATACTAACACGCAGTTCTTGGCTTGAAAACGTGTCGAGGCGTGTTGGCGGTGCAATCAGACACAGCTCATGTATTTTTAAAACGTATTATTCTCTCATAAGGATTATTTTCACAGGCTGCAGATGATTAGTCAGATTCTCATGGTGTTTTCTGGTGTTTACCATCCAGCTTTTCCTTTTTAACTCCTTATTCTTTTCCTACTCAGAAGTATCGTACTAGTCTAGTTCTATTTTCGTAATGTATTTCGCATGTATTTCGGAACTTTTTTTCTTTCATAAGGACTGTTGTTCTTCTATTTTCAAGGGTACACATGGTTAGCCAGATTCTTACGGGTATTTTTATTTCAATGTTCCTTCCTTTCCTTAGCACTTCTCTTTTCCTCCCGCTCCTTAATAAACTTCTCTTACTTTATATGTCCAGCCTATCCAGAATTACAATATATTTCATTCCATATCCTCAATTTTGTTCATTTCCTTTGCAACTTCTCTTTCTCTCCCTATTCATAATTATAATACATTAAATTCTGCTTCCTCTGTATTGCACTGCGTATTTGGGTGACCTGAGTGTTGGGTGGCCTTGGTGATGGTGGTGGTGGTGGTGGTGATGGTGATGGTGATGAGGGCGGCGATGTAATAGTAATGGTTGTCAGATTGGTGACGCGAGTGAGGGTTGGTGATGGGGAGAGTGACAAAGGTGAGAGATGGGGATGGAATTGGTTTGGTTAGGGTTTGGTTCGGTTTGGTTTGGTTAGCTTTGGTTTAGGTTGATTTGGTTTAGTTTGGCTTGGTTTGGTTAGGGTTTGGTTTGGTTTGGTTTGGTTAGGGTTGGTTTGGTTTGGTTTGGTTAGGGTTGGTTTGCTTTGGTTTGGTTAGGGTTGGTTTGGTTTGGTTTGGGTTGGTTTAGTTTGGTTTGGTTAGGGTTGGTTTGCTTTGGTTAGGGTTGGTTTGGTTTGGTTTGGGTTGGTTTGGTTTGGTTTGGTTTGGTTAGGGTTTGGTTTGGTTTGGGTTGGTTTGGTTTGGTTTGGTTTGGTTAGGGTTGGTTTGGTTTGGTTAGATTTGGTTTGGTTTGGTTTGGGTTGGTTTGGTTTGGTTTGGTTTGGTTAGGGTTGGTTTGGTTTGGTTAGATTTGGTTTGGTTTGGGTTGGTTTGGTTAGGGTTGGTTTGGTTTGGTTTGGTTTGGGTTGGTTTGGTTTGGTTTGGTTTGGTTTGGTTAGGGTTGGTTTGGTTTGGGTTGGTTTGGTTTGGTTTGGTTTGGTTTGGTTAGGGTTTGGTTTGGTTTGGTTTGGTTTGGTTAGGGTTGGTTTGGTTAGGGTTGGTTTGGTTTGGTTTGGTTTGGTTAGGGTTGGTTTGGTTAGGGTTGGTTTGGTTTGGTTTGGTTTGGTTTGGTTTGGTTAGGGTTGGTTTGGTTTGGTTTGGGTTGGTTTGCTTTGGTTTGGTTAGGGTTGGTTTGGTTTGGTTTGGTTTGGTTAGGGTTGGTTTGGTTTGGTTTGGTTTGGTTTGGTTTGGGTTGGTTTGGTTAGGGTTGGTTTGGTTTGGTTTGGGTTGGTTTGGTTTGGTTTGGTTAGGGTTGGTTTGCTTTGGTTTGGTTAGGGTTGGTTTGGTTTGGTTTGGTTTGGTTAGGGTTGGTTTGGTTTGGTTTGGTTAGGGTTGGTTTGCTTTGGTTTGGTTAGGGTTGGTTTGGTTTGGTTTGGTTTGGTTTGGTTTGGTTAGGGTTGGTTTGGTTTGGTTTGGTTTGGTTTGGGTTGGTTTGGTTTGGTTTGGGTTGGTTTGGGTAGGGTTGGTTTGGTTTGGGTTTGGGTTGTGTTTGGTTTGGGTTGGTTTTTGGGTTTGGTTTAGTTACGGCAATGTTAAGTTAAATTAGACTAGGGCATGTTACATTAAGTAAGGTATTAAGGTAAAATTTGTTAAGTTTAAGTTAGTATAGGTTATGTTAGGTAAGGTAGGATAAGGTAAGGTAAAATATGGTAAGGTTAGGTTAAATTAGGGTAGGTTAGGTTAGGTTAGGTTAGTTAAGGTAAGGTAAATCAAGGTTAGGTAAAATTGGGTAAGGTTGGGTTAAATTAGGCATAAGTAACGTAATATTAGGTTAAGTTAGGGTAGCATAGGTAGGATAAGGCAAAATTAGGTTAGTTCAAGTTAGTTTATGCACTGCATAGGGTAATGATTGCGTGATATACCTGGTCAGGTGGCGCCGCGCTGGGCCAGGTGCAGTGTGGCGGTGGTGGTGGTGGTGATGGTGGTGCGCATTCACCCCCCGCAGCTCACCTGTCTGATTAGTATTGCTACACCTGCCTGCTAGCGCTCCTGCTGGTCGCGTTACCCTTCAGGAATACACAGACAGCGTACTGAATAACCTAACATTATACATTCGATAAATACAGATTCATACGCTTTTCTTTCTCTTGGATTAAGTGGTTTGTTGATTGAGTGAAGAAAGACAGTGTAAGGGGGTGGGGGCTATGTATTGTGTATGGTTGTTTTTGTTGCTGTGGTGGTAGTTGTGGTAACTAGTGGTGGTGGTGGTGGTGGTGGTACTTGTTGTTGTTATGTGTACTACTACTACTACTACTACTACTACTACTACTACTACTACTACTACTACTACTAATACTACTACTACTACTACTACTACTACTACTACTACTACCACCACTACTACTACTGCCACCACCACCACCACCACCCTTCCATACCTACACTCTTCACAACATCACTCATGGAAAAAAAAAACGTCTGTACACATATCTGCCTGTCATCTGAACACACGTCTTTGCTGCCTTTGTGTCAATCAGTCATGCGTGCGAGCGAAGAAAATAAAAAAAAGAAAGAAAAGAGAATAAGAAATAAAAAGATGAAAAGAACAATAGCTTAAAGAAAGAGAGAGGGAGAGAGGAAAAGATCTTCGTGCAATCGACCGAGTTTCAAGAGAAGGAATTTGTGTTGTGTTCCCGCGTGTGTTGCTGGAAAAGAGTGAGCGAGTGCTGAGCGAGCGAGCGAGTGCCGGCCCAAATATTAGCCGTGCCGTGTGTGTGTGTGTGTGTGTGTGTGTGTGTGTGTGTGTGTGTGTGTGTGTTGCGAGGGGCGAAGGTTAGCGAGCACAGGAAGTATTTATCTGGCTTGTATCGCGCAAATTGTCTCCTGTGGCGCTTTTACCAGTTATTCAGGCAGCTAGGCGGGCAGTCAGTCAGTCAGTCGGTCAGTCAGTCTGTTACTCGTTCAGTTAGACTTGTTGCTCTGTTAGTGAGTCAGTCTATTTGTCAGTCGGTCATTCAATTATAGTCACCTAGCCCGTGTTTGTTTGTTTGTTTGTTTGTTTATATCATTCATCCTTTCTTTTTTCTTTCTTACTTTGTCTTCCTTTCCTCCCTCCTTCCTTTCCTTTCCTTTCCTTTCCTTTCCTTTCCTTTCCTTTCCTTTCCTTTCCTTTCCTTTCCTTCCTTCCTTCCTTCCTTCCTTCCTCCCTCCCTCCCTCCCTCCCTCCCTCCCTCCCTCCCTCCCTCCCTCTTCTACATCACTAATTAAAAAAAAAAAACACTGAGGAGAACGCGAGCAATCATCTCTGGGGTCTTTGAAAACACTGCTGATGAGAGGACAAAGCGCGTCAAAACAGACCCAGAATCACAAACATTGCTTGAGTTACCCAGAGAAATAGGCCAACAATGACTATACTCAAGGAAAACGGGAGATAGTGTTGTGCATTGGAGAAAACGTGTGTGAGGTGTAATCAATGGGTAACTATTGTAAAAGGAAACATTTCTCTACTACTACTACTACTACTACTACTACTACTACTACTACTACTACTACTACTACTACTACTACTACTACTACTACTACTACTACTATTAAACCGTCTCATCACACACACACACACACACACACACACACACACACACACACACACACACACACACACACACACACACACACACACACACACACACGTATTCAGAAACACTTTGCTCTCTCACCAAGACTATTTTCTAAGGCCACAGAGATCGTTAGCCAGATTCCCAAGACTGTTCCTCGTTTTAATAATGCATAAATCGTGTTAATCTGTCACTAGAACCGTAAAAACACCCTTAAGAACCCGTGTACCTTCAACTAGAGTCTTTCTGAAGTAGTGAAGATACAGCCAAGTATTTCAGAATGCGGTTCATATTAACGTCACTACATTCATATCCGTTTCTTCCACATGCGGTAATTTTAATCTGGGGAAAGTCGTATGCATGGAAAAATACTTCGACAAGAATATTAAGAAAAAAAAAAAAAAAGAAGAGGTGAAAGGATTTTGCTTGCCGGAGATTCCTGTTCGTGGAAGTGGAAGTTTTGCTCCACACGCGCGCCAGGAAATTGTGGAAGGGAAGGAAAAAAAGGAAAAGGATGTTTGTTATTGGTGGCATCTCTCCGTGTGTGTGTGTGTGTGTGTGTGTGTGTGTGGTAGTAGTAGTAAGCTGAAGGGTTTTGTTTCGTTTGGCTTAAGTCGCAGTCTTGTTTTCTTTTTTTCCGTTTTCTTTTATTTCCTTTCGTTTTTTTTTTTGTTTCTTTTTGCGTTAAGATACGATATTTCTTCTTTTTTTATTTTGTTTGCTTTTTATTTATTTATTTATTTTTATATTTCTATTTAATTTTAGCGCCATTATTTTCTTATTTCACGGCATTGTGTTATCTTTTCCCTGTAGTCTTCATTTCCTTGTGTTTTCCTCTATCAAACATGCGAGATTTGTTTATTTTCTGTTTCTTCTTTTGTAGCGCATTCATTTTCACTTTCCGTTTTTCCACTTTAATAAGATCCGGTAGTGTGTAAGCCAAGGCCAGGCTCACTTTCCCTTGATCTCAGTCCTGCCCAAAGATAAGCAACTAAGCTCTGACCTCTTTCGCTGGAGGAATGGCTGGGCTGGAAGAATCGAGGCCAAAGACGAGTGTAGGTGAATGGGTAAACACGCACACACACACACACATACACATTCACACACATACACACCAGTTTATATCTGGGCGGCCTTTGAGATATGTTAATTCCACATCTGTCCTCACATACACCTGGGTCCACACCTGTGCCGTGTTACCCGCTCTCCCACACACTTCCACACCGCCGCTGTGAGTCAGTATCGGTATGTTGCGCCTCCCGCCAGCTGGAGGAAGGCTGCTCGAGGGCCTGCACGCCTCGTAAAATGAACTGTAGTGATGTGGTGAGCACGTGCTGGTGTTTCAAGAGTGTGGTGGTGTGGCTAAGGGGTCTGGTTGGTGCTGAAGGGGACAAACATCATCTTACCCCTATATTACTGCGAAGGCTGCCACCCAAATCATCGCCACCACCACCACCATTATCACCAACACCGCCAGTATCTTTACCTCGTTTGGACTCTTGCTTTACCAATACTGCTGCTTCCATTGCTGCTTCTACATGCTGCACTTCTCTCAGTTCCTCCCCACCTCCTGCATCCTTCCCTGCCACGCCTCCTCATCTTGACCAGCACCGCCAGCGCCTCCTCCCGGTGGGTCCTCCCATGACATAACAAACAGGGAGATGATTAACCTTGCTTTTGTTTATGTAATAGGAGCACTGGTCTAGGGAAACAAAAAGGGCGAAAAAAAGGACCATTGAGGTGCCAGTCCCTAAAGAAAAGGTCAAAAAAGATCATTAGAGGATGTGTTGAAACGGCCGTCTTCAATGTGTTCAAGTCATAGGAAGGAGGAAATACAGAAGCAGGCAGGGAGTGTTTATATCTTACTTCCTTGTCTGCGTCTTTTAAGATCATCGTCTGAGTCATCATAAACATAACCATTACTCGCTTGGGTTGGATAAATACGTGACTCTTTACTTCAGTCCAAAAAAATAATGGGTCTTATCCCGATAACTTCTACGTGACAGGCTCTGGTGGATATTGCTGTGGTTTTCAAGGGTGTTTCCATGATTCTAGCGATGGTTTATCGTGGTGTAACATCTACGTAACAGCCTCTAGTGGACATTATAAAGGTTTTCAAGGGTGTTTCCATGATTCTAGTGACGGTTTAAGGAGGAGTAACCTCTACGCAACAGGCTCAAGTGGATGTTATTGTGGTTTTCAAGAGTGTTTCCTTTATTCTATTGACGGTCAAACAAACACTGCATAGTCAATAGGGAAAACACTCTTGAGAACCTCACTAATAATCTAGGTGGCCTTTGAAAACATTCCTGAGGAGAGAGTTAGTTTAATGACACACTATTTTTAGTTAATAATTTCCATATACGAGAAAGTGAACCCTTGTCAGAGCACGGCACGGGACCACACGGCTACGTACTCCCTCCCTCTCCCTCTCTCTGGTAGTGTGTGCAAGTGGCAGGGGGCAGGGTCAAAGTGAGGAGTGCTCAAGGGCGCCAGCTATGTAGGGCCTGCCTCGTTCCCTCTGCAGTGAATGTATGGCTTCCCGTGTCAAGATTATTACTGTACTAGTAGTCTGTGTATTGGGTAACTGTACTCTCCTGACCTTAACCCCCCCCCCTCTCTCTCTCTCTCTCTCTCTCTCTCTCTCTCTCTCTCTCTCTCTCTCTCTCTCTCTCTCTCTCGTGTTGTTGTTGTTGTAATCCGTCATTATCCTCTTCTTTTTTCCATTTTTTTATCTTATTTTTCTTTCTTTCTTCTTTCCTCCTCCTCCTCCTCCCAAGACGCAATAAAACGCAAATTCCTTATGTGTGTGTGTGTGTGTGTGTGTGTGTGTGTGTGTGTGTGTGTGTGTGTGTGTAGTAGTGAGTCACATAAAACGTCTTAAAAAAAAATGATCGTTCCATATTTACTATTGACACCCGTTTTCTGCGATGCGCCGGGGAGAAAACCAAAGAAAACTGGAGTGAGGAGAGGCAGACTACGATATTTCGCTTCCCGTCTTTCTGATTGGGGGAGGCTGCGGGGAGGGAAAAGGAGAGATTGGCTGTGCACACACACGCAAGTCATTTATGGTGAGGAAATGGAGTGATGCAGCAGTTACAGAAGGTCTATATACATTTTTCTTCTCTTGGTTGAGTATTGAGTTTACTGAGAGAGGGAGAGAGGGAGAAGCGTGAATGAGGGCGTGAAGAACCGATTGTGTTCACCTGACGAGGCTCTTTGGCACTGTTTGGACATCTTAGGCTGAGGAGTGACGTAAGGGAAGTGATCTTAGCTATCTCGTGTGTGACGTAACTTTCGCTTCAGTCTTCAGTGTTCTTGAATGTTTTCAGCGTCCCCATCTCGACTTGTAACAGGCTCTAGTGGAAGTTACTCTGGTTTCTTAAGGTGTTTTTTGTGATTCTGCTAGTAGTTTAAGTATTCTATGGCTACTTGTAACAGGTAGGGTGGTGGAAGTTACTCTGGTTTTTGGCTGTTCTAGTGATTCTTAGCAAACATTGTCATAATCTTCAATTTGTCTTATTGTATCCATAACACACACACACACACACCTTAAGTATTCGCATATCTTTAATTTACCCTTACGATACCTTGCTTTCGTGTTAAAAATGATAATTAACACACTTGAAACTGAATAATTCTCCTAAACTCCTTCCTTTTACATTAATGTACCCATAACACACCCACCATTCCTCTATCAAAACAAACATTTCAAAAAATTATTTGTCCTGATAATTCCAGCCTCACATATTTGAAACTGCAACAAACTTAGAACTATGAATTTCTCCTTTCCTTTTATCCCTTGTATCTATAACACACATCACCATTTCTCTAACTTTCCTCTCGGTATACTCACACCACAGTTCCGGGTTGACGTGTTTAAAATGATAACAAGCTTAGAACTATGAATCTCTCTCTGCCTCAGTGTTTATCCCTCGCTTGACGGTAAACAGGATATCCTCGTGTGACAGGTAGGCCAGGTGATTATCGTGTACTGACCCTTGTCTCTCTTCCCCAGGTGAGTGACCGTAACCAGCTTCCCTCCCGTGCATCAGTACCCAGGTGAGAGGGGCGAGAGGGTAAGGAGGTGACCCGGGATATGAGGAAGTGAGTTGGTACTGGAAGGTTGGTGGGACGGGGACTGAGAGGGAGATATAAGATGTAGGAACGCAGACACGCTCACACACGCTGACTTTTACGATTACGGTGAACAAAAAATATGTGAAAACAGGACAACATAAGCTTGACGCAGATGATTTACACACACACACACACACACACACACACACACACACACACACACACACACACACACACACACACACACACACACACACACACACACACACACACACACACACACACAGGCAGGCAGGCAGACGAATCAAGTGGTCATGAAACCTCTCCTAAGAACCTCAAAAGTGAAAGCAAAGCAAATATGCAGAGACATGAGAGTTGGAGAAAGCATAAATTTTCACACACACACACACACACACACACACACACACACACACACACACACACACACACACACACACACACACACACACACACACACACACACATAAATTCTCGTGGCTTCGTGTGAGGGCGTGACCACAAGAGAGAGAGAGAGAGAGAGAGAGAGAGAGAGAGAGAGAGAGAGAGAGAGAGAGAGAGAGAGAGAGAGAGAGAGAGAGAGAGAGAAGGGGGAGCTGAATGACTGAGTGAACACAATGCTTGGCCAGTGAAAGTGCGTGGAGGCGACTCTCACTGCCTCACTCCCCACTGCCTCACTCTGTGACACGCCCAGGTGAGTACGTGGGGGCGTGTGAATGTGCATGAGTATCATCTTCTCTAGAGTGAGGGGTTGGCACCATGTACGAATCTCCTCCAGTTGCTTGTCCCTTGCGTCTTTGTGGCTCCCATCCTTTGCAATTCTACCGCAGTTCCATCCCTCCATCTCACTCTGTCTTCCTCCGATCCTCTTCCCTCACCTGGTTTTCTTCATGTTCTTGTAATCGGTTCTTGGTCTTCTCTTCTTACTACGTGACCAAACCATCTCATCATTAATCTTATCACTTCATTAATATTAGCCTTCCACTCCCGCTGTCCTGCATAAGTGTGGTGAAAATATTAAGTAACCCACAAGCCATTTGGGAGAGACGGAAGATACAGAGAAGGGAAGGAAGGATAGGAGGATGGGGAAGGTGTCAGGACTTGTGTATATTAACTGACCTTTAGCATTCTCCTTACGTGTGAGTGAATGTACGTGAAGGTATTAGCTAACTTGAGCCATTTGGGAGGTGCAGAATATACAGAGAAGGGAAGGAAGGATAGGAAGAAGGGATAGAAATCAGGACATGTGTATATTAACTGACCCTTGGCATTTTCCGTATTTTTTTCTTTATGTTAATGTACTAAAGATAAAGGATTCTTAGTGAATGAATGGATAATTGAGTCAGTGAGTGACTGAAATAGGTGAGGAAAGGAGGGAGACAAATTACGTAGTGGAGATTCAGTGATAAATTTAAAGATGGAGGACATAGGAGTAGTAGTAAGGAAGAGGAGGAAGAGGAGGAGGAAACTATGAAATAAGTCTAAATGAATGAATGAAGAAATAAAATAAAATATCGAAAGTAATATAATAGTAAAAGAATAAGACTAAAGAACAGCAGAGCACGTGTGACTGATGGAGTTAGAGACAAGGGGACTAAGGGAAGGTGTGGGGAGATCAATGGCTGAGAGAAAGGCTGGGGGTGAGAATGTGTGTGAAGCTGCGTCTTGTGTAAACCCCAAGATATAGCGTGTCCTCGAGTGTCGGATTGAGTGACAGGTTTCTCCTCCTCCTTCTCCTCCTCCTCCTCCTCCTCCTCCTCCTCCTCCTCCTCCTCCTCCTCCTCCTCCTCCTTGTCCTGCTTCTCCGTTCTTTATGTCCAGTTTAAGTTCCTCCTCCTCCTCCTCCTCCTCCTTTGGTATCCTGTTTCACTGCTTGTTAGATAATCCCAACAGACAGCATCGTAAGGACCAATAGATCTGTTGCTGTTTGTTCCTGCTTTGAGAGAGAGAGAGAGAGAGAGAGAGAGAGAGAGAGAGAGAGAGAGAGAGAGAGAGAGAGAGAGAGAGAGAGAGAGAGAGAGAGAGAGAGAGAGAGAGAGAGAGAGAGAGAGGCAGGCCAACCAACGCACTGTTCTCTCATTAAGACTATTTTGAAAGGCCACATGGACGATTACTCAGGTTCTTATTAAAGTTTTCCTTCATTCACTCCACATAATTTCTATTGACTCGCCTGAATCACGAAAATATCCTTGAAAACCCCAACATCCACCAGAACCTGTCAAAAGTAGTAAGATTTTGTTACCTAAACATTTAAGAATATAGGAAGAGAAGTGTCTAATTGTATACAAAGATATTTTTAGACTAAGAACAAGTCTTTGCTTATCATTCATTTATTCTCTTGTCCTTGAAAACACAAACATCCACTAAATCCTGTTAAAAGTCATTAAATTTGGATATTGAGACGTTTAAGAATATTGGAAGAGAAATTCTTAGTTGTATCTAAGAATATTTTTTAGACAACAAGTTTATGCTTATTATTTATTTATTCTCTTTATCAGTGTTGTCTCCATGCCTTTCTTTCTTCCCTGTCTCCTCTGTTCTATCTTGCTGCTCGTAATGGCGATTTCTTGTATAAGCATGAGGAAAGAGCAGCTCCGGCCAGCCAGGAACGCGGTTTTTCTGCTTTTGCTTCGTCGAGAGTGAATCCATCCTCGCGTCTGTGTTTTTTCTTTTGTCTTCGCTTTGGTTTGTGGTTATTTCTCTATTTTTATTGGCTCATTTTTATGTCAGACCTAACTTACAGCTTACCTTACTTATCTTACTTTAATTTACCTTACCTTACCTAATATTAACTTAACCTTACATTACCTAACATTATCTTAGCTTACCTTACCTCACCTTACCTTACCAAACCCTACCTTACCTTACCTTACCAAACCTTACATCACCTCACCTCACTTCACCTCCACTTAACCTAACCTAACCTAATCTAGCTTAACCTTATCTTCCTACCTTATCTCACCTCACCTCACATTGCGTATCAGACTAGCCAGTGAAGGAAACACACACACACACACACACACACACACACACACACACACACACACACACACACACACACACACACACACACACACACACACACACACTTGATTGGAGTGTATTAAATCACTAGAGGACCATGACCCTTCCTGGTAAATGCCTGGAGACAGACTCACAGGATTATGATAATGGTGGAGCCTCGACTGACTGACTAACTAACTGGCTATATGACTGATTGACTGAGTGGGTGACTAGCAGGTTGGCTGGATTACTGACTGATTAAAGGAGTTGCAAGTTAGCTGATTGATTAATTCTCTGGATGGCTGACTGATGGACTGAATGCCTAGACTGACTTGGTGAGTGACTGTTTGACTGACTGATTACTGACTGATTTGCTGGCTGGCTGACTGAATATTTAACTACTACAATGACTGAATGGCTGTTTGAATAAATGATTGAATAACTGGATGGCTAGCTGATAGGCTGACTGACTGACTGACTGACTGACTGACTGACTGACTGACTGACTGACTGACTGACTACGCTAATAACTTCTCTCTTGGCAATCCACATTCTTTTTAGACTCGCAGATGTAATTCTCTCTCTCTCTCTCTCTCTCTCTCTCTCTCTCTCTCTCTCTCTCTCTCTCTCTCTCTCTCTCTCTCTCTCTCTCTCTCTCTCTCTCTCTCTCTCTCTCTCGGGGAGGTCACTGAACGTACGTACGTACCCATTCAGAATAAGTTGGCGAAGATCTAGCGTCTTCACCTTGGCGTGTACCCGTCAACGTTCACCCATCAGTAGCGTGGGTGAGGGAAGGAAGAAATAATGGGAAGGGAAGAGAAGGGGGAGGAGGAGAAGGAGGAGGGAGTTACTGATAATTATTGAGGTGAGGGAGGGAAGAAGTAAAGGGAAGAGGAGGAGGAGGAGGAGGAGGAGGAGGAGGAGGAGGAGGAGGAGGAGGAGGAGGAGGAGGAGGAGGAGGAGGAGGAGGAGATGGGAGTGACTGACAGTTACTGAAGAGTAAGGAGGGTGGAAATAAACAAAAATGAAAAAAAAAGAATAAGGGAAAAATAGAGGAGGAATGAAAAAAAAAGATGAAGGGGAAATGAGGATGAAGAAATGCTTGGCGATGAAAGTACACGGAAAAAAAAATAACGACGGAAAGGAAAAAAATAAAGGAAAAAAAAACTGATAGACAATTAAAGAACAAGGGAAAAACGAGAAAATAGGAAATCAAAGAGAGTAAATAAAAAGAAATGGACGGGGAAAAATAATAAAAGTACTGGGAAGAGGAGAAGAGCAGGAAGGTCAAGCTAGGTCACGGTGACAGGTGGAGTGGGGTGGAGGGAAGAAGGTGGAGGGAGGAGGGTGGGTGGGGACAGAACTCAGGGAACTCTTGTGGTATTTCCCTCCTCCTCCTCCTCCTCCTCCTCCTCCTCCTCCTCCTCCTCCTCCTCCTCCTCCTCCTCCTCCTCCTCCTCTCCATCTCTCAGTTTCTTCTCTCTTTCAGCTCTTCTTTTCCCATTTTTTTCATTGTATTCGTTTTGTTGTTGTTGTTGTTGTTGTTGTGGTTGTTGTTTCTTCTTGTTTTTGTTCTTGTTCTTGTTTTTTTCTTGTTCTTCCACAGTTTAACCTCCACTGATCTTTCTCCCCTCCTCCCTTCTTCCTTGTCTCTCTCTCCTCTCCTCCCCAACAGTTCGCATGTCATCACTTTCCTCCTCCTCCTCCTCCTCCTCCTCCACACACCTGTCAGGTTGGTAATTCTACTCGTATAACATCACTTTTTGTTTCTGAGGTAACTTTTGATGACACAGGTGTTAATTTGTAGCCGCGCGCGCGCGCGCACACACACACACACGCGCGCGCGCGCGCACACACACACACACACACACACACACACACACACACACACACACACACACACACACACACACACACACACACAACCGTGGCATGCATTCATTTGTAAACAGGAAAGCCAAGAGTTTACAAGTATAGTCGTGGTGGTGGTGGTGGAGGTGGAGGTGGAGGTGGTGGAAGTCGGGTGGAGTCTTGGAGTAACAGGTAGGTGGAGTAAGCCGATTGAAACTCTCCTCCCCTCCTCTTCTTCACCCCTCCTTTGTCTCTCCTCCTCCTCCTCCTCCTCCTCCTCCTCCTCCTCCTCCTCCTCCTCCTCCTCCTCCTCCTCCTCCTCCTTCTCCTCCTCCTCCTAACCTCACTTGTTTTTCAATTCACTTTCTCACAAACGGCAGTGAAGTTTTTCTTTCTCAATTTTTTGTTATTCTCTGTGAGCCTCTTTTCATCAGTAAAGAAGAAAAACAGGAAAAAAAGTGTGATATGTTGTGGAGTATCTTGTTTCATATTTCCTTTTTCTTTGCAATCTGTTCTCTTTTCCCGTCATTTAATGCTCTTTTTTTTTTCTTCCTTCCGTACTTCACTTATCCCTTTTTTTTTCTTTCCTACTCTTTCATCCTTCTCTTTCCTTCTTCTTTCATCTCACCATCCCTTTCTTTTCAGTCTTTCAATTCTTCACCGCCATTTATCTAAGGAGAACTTGGTATAGTGGCCAGATATTTATTAATCAAGGTTACGAACTATAGGTAAATTCTGAACCTCTTGAATAGCATTGACACCACCACCACCACCACCACCACCACCCGAGGGAGTGAAAGCGTAGCAAAGCCTTCGGTGCACACGTCACAGTAAGCAAGGTTTCTCGATGATGCACCTTGTCGTCTTGGTTTCCTCCCCAGTCAATTTCCTCCGTCATGATTTAAGGTCACTTTTTTCCCTTCCGTCAGGCTGGGATGAAGTGGGGCAAGTGAGTGTTGAGGCTGGAGGAATGCGGGGGTGTTGTGGGGTGTTTGGGGTTGGGGGGCATGGTCGTGTGTATACAAGGCGGACAAGGTTGGAGTAGGGTCTTGGAAGGAGTGTATGGGGTGAGGGAGGGAGGGGCGGGCAGGCAGGCGGGATGGGGTTGGCTGGCAGGAGTACAGGCAGTAAGGTTTCGGGGGTGGCGTGGGGGTGAGGGTTGAGGGGTAAGGGGGGAGGGCTCCGTAGCGGGTCATGGCGGTAGTACTCCCGGCCGCCGCCTCACCTCTGCTCGGTTGCCGGTAAGAACTTTCCTTCCGTAGGAGTGTCAGGCTTCCTCTAGCCACAGCCCACTCCCAAGCCCTTGTTCCTGCAGGAGAGGCGCCGTGGTGTAGGCTGCGTGGCGGGGCAGGGCAGCGGGCTCCGTGTGACTGCGGCGTGTAGTGATGTGTGATGGTTGTGGTGGCGGTGGTGGTGGTTGTAGGGTTCCCCCCGCGGCGGTGAGCAGCCAGGCCGCGCTCACCTGGCCGCCTCCTGCAGCCCGCGCCGCTCAGTCGGTAAAGAGGTCGCCTGTGCGTCGGACCTGCGGCAGTGTGCTCGGCGGGTCGGGTCTCAGTGTCGGCAGCGGCGCGGTGTGTTGTGGTGTGTTTGTTGGTGTGTTATGGTGTGATTTGGTGTGGTTCACTCCCTCCCCGGCAGCCCTGCCATGTAAGGCGCACTGATGCCGAGTCGCGGGTTCTTCTCGCGGGCGGTGCACTCCAGCAGCTCTGTGAAGCCTGGGCCCGCGTCCCTTCCCCCAGCCCACAACCCTCACCCTCTGTACCCGCCGCCCGCCTCCCCCGTCAAAAATGGTTGGTGGGGAGTACCGCCCTGGCTCCAGCGGGGCAGCAAGGGCCTGCCCCGCCACAGTTCGGGTCCCATACCGCAGATGGTGTCCTCGGGGCCCTCCTCATTCCCCGGCACCCTACCTGGAACACTGCCCAGTACCCTGCCGGGCTCGTATGGGGTTGAACACCCCTCCACCTTCACCAGTACTCTGCCTGGCCGAACCAGCCACCACCCCTACTACCTGCACCACCAGCATCCGCAGCAGCACCACCAGCTGCACCACCAGCACCGCTACTCCAAACATCAGCTGAAGGCGGAGGGCAAGCATCAGGCCAAGGCGGAGATCAAACACGGGCACAAGTCTGATCCGCCCCAGAAGAATGTCCCGCTCACCCCGCAGCATCACTCCGGGTCCTCCCGCCCGCCCTCCATCCTGGGGTCGCGGCCCCGCACGCCACACGACCTTCCCACCCTGAGTAACGGGTCCAGCAGTGGACCTCACTCGCTACCCACTGCCTGGCCCGCCATGCACGACCTGCGGGACCCCCACCAGATCAACCCTTCCCCTACCCACCACCACGCCCCCTCCCCTCCTCCGCACCATGTCCCTCCTCCTGCCATAGAGGTGGAGCAGAAGCACGAGGTGGAGGAGGCGCGGCGGGAAGGGAAGGAACAGGGGGGCGTGGAGCTCAGTCAGCTGGTGAGTCCACATACCTCTGGGTTGTCATAAGGGAGGCTCGGTGTCAGCCAGCGAGCGGCCAGGCTCTCCTCTGTGTGGCGCGCACTCCACCACTGGGAAATTTCATCTCTCAGTAGGGCGTCGTTGTGCAGCGGCAGCCTTCCTGTGGCAAACTTGTTCTGGCGTCATGGCAGTGGCTCTCTGCCGCGCCGCGCCGCGCAGCGTGCTTGTGAACCCAGGCTTGTGTTCCTGTCACCCAGCTTGCTTTACGACTGTTCCCAAAGACAGCGATGACTTGCAGGGCTCTGATGTTACTCGCAAAAATGGCTTACAATCCATGATAAATACATTGAATCATGAAACAACCCTGAGAACCCTGATAACGTCCACTAGACAGTGGTAAAAATAGCTTTAGGCGTTGAAACGTTTAGGAATAGGAACTTGATAAGCCACCCTTAGATTCATAAAAAAAACATCCCGGGGACCCCTGACAACATCCCTAAGACCCCTGTTGAAAAGTAATTAAGAAAAGTAATCAAGAACATTTAGGAGTAAAACCATTAGCTTGTCATGATAAAAAATAAATAAATAAATAAGTAAATAAAAATAAATAAATAGATAAACAAAGCAAAATAAATCAACAAAATCATAAATAAAAATAGATAAATAATACAAAAAAAAACAGTGTATTGTCACTGTGCGGGGCTAGAAGGCTGGGTTGGCGTGGGGAGGAGGGGAGAGAGTCCAGACCAGAGTGATTCCGGACGAGGGTGAGGCGACGAGTTTAGCGGGGCTGCGGGGGGTCCAGAGCCAGGCTTAGGGACGCTTGGCAACCTGGCAGGGGCTGGGAGCAGCGGCCGTCACGTGTCGCTCCTGTGCAGGGTAAGGTGACGCTTGGGCCCGCCTGCTGCCTGCCTGCCTGCATGCCTGCCTGCCTCTACCCGACACCACCGTGAAGAAAGGCAGGGGAGGGGGGCGGGTGAGGATAGGGGAAGGGAAGGAGGGGGAGGGATGGTGTTAGATCGGAAGAAAGTGTGGTTTATGTATTAAGGTGGTGTGCTTTCTCCATCTCCCTTCTCTGCATAGCTATATTACTCTCTCTCTCTCTCTCTCTCTCTCTCTCTCTCTCTCTCTCTCTCTCTCTCTCTCTCTCTCTCTCTCTCTCTCTCTCTCTCTCTCTCTCTCTCTCTCTCTCTCTCTCTCTCTCTCTCTCTCTCTCTCTCTTTTAGTCTACTTATGTTTCAATCACAAAGTCACATTCTCTCCTTTTTATTATTTATTATCCATTTATATTGTTTATTAATTTATTTATCTGTCTAGTATGACCTAGTCTATGAATGGCCACAATATAAAAAAAAATGAAAACCCCATTCAACATTCCAGTAATCTATCACTAAAAGTTATGAAAGCACCATTGGACAGCAGCAGATCAGAGGATTTGAGATGGAGGGAAGAAGCAAAACAGTGGAAGTGATTCTAAAATGTGATTTGATTTCTTTGATTTTTCACCATGACTGCCTGTACTCGGTCGACAGGGAAAGTGCTCAAGGCCGCTATCGGTGCGTCCCGCCTAGTTTAAGATTCCGTCACTGTCAGCACGCGGGTGTTTGCGTCTTGGTGGGACAACTCGCGCAGGAACCTTGGGAGGACAGCCGCAAAAAAATGAAGAAAAACACGCGTGGCCTTCGCGGGGCTGCATGGTTTCCGTTTGCCTTCAAGAGTGACTCAAAGTAGAGGAGAGGAGCCTGGGGAACATCTGGCACTCAGGCACTCTCTTTCTAATGTCGTATTTCCTCTTCTGCCTATGACTTCAAGTGTTTCAGGAAAGGAGTATCAACACATCTCAAAAGCGAATTGGTTATCTCTTCTTGTTTCTGTATTTCCTCTCCTGCCAACAACTTGAACTGTATCAGGGCACTTCGAAGACTAAACTGGCCACCTCTTTAGATTCTTGTACTGGTTCTTTTGGGTAGCGGGCATGATGTGCGAGCGTTTTTATGTATTTTTTTCCTCCTTGGCCGGTCTCTCTAACACAAACAAATAAATAAACAGTGCTCAGATATTTGACGGCGATGTATTTAATTTGACTTTTACCCGTACGCCATATCATCTATTTTTGAGATGGATTAGGTTACGTTAAGTTTTGTTAAGCCTTTCAATAACACATGTCATTAAATATCCCACAGGTCATTAGAGGCTTTGATCAAGTTAAGGATGATGCTTTTCGTTACCCAAGGGTTACAAATCACCCAGTTACTCATCCAGCATGATTATATCTCACCTGCTCTAATGAACTTTGAAGGCTGAGTGTGGCACTGAATTGGCTGCATTGCTAGTGATGACAGTACAGCACTTCCTACCTCGTCTGAGTAAGAACAGACTGCTTTCCTTGGCTATGAGTAAGGACAGTAGGACAGCTCAGATCCGTATGATTAAACACTTTGCTTTCTCACCACAACTATTTTCAAAGGCCACAGAGATGATTAGCCGGTTCTCAAGAGTATTTCTCCTGTCAGTAGTGTATAAATCTTACTAATCAACCACTAGAACTGTAGAAAGACATCTTTAAAACCCTATGTAACTTCAGCTACATAAAACCTTTTGAAAGTTGCGGAGGTGTTTCAGAATATGGTCTTTAGGGTGGCCGGGACTATTACCACTGCGAGGGTAAGAGGAAGGGCAGGGCAGCGGTACCGGAGGCCACAGCGAGGCGCCTGTCTGGGTGGGGAAGGTTTAGTTGCCTGGAGTGTGTGGGGCTTTCCATGTTTGTATTCCTCAGTGACTTGGTGTAGCCTTGACATGAGACCCCCTTTGTGCCGCTGTTTACCGTGTGTGTGTGTGTGTGTGTGTGTGTGTGTGTGTGTGTGTGTGTGTGTGTGTGTGTGTGAGCATGTACTGTACGTTTGTGTATTTATGATTCATTGCAGATATACACCCCACTGCATCGATTTACTGTCTCTTGCCTTTCAATGAACTCTTGCTCTCCCCAGCCATTTATTCGTTTAAATCTACCTATATATTCTTTAGACAACGTCCCTGCTTCTATAGATACATCTGCTGCGTATCTCGGTGGGCGTGTGTTTGTGCGGGTGTGTATTCTGTGACGCAATAGCGGAGAGTCTTGGTTACGGGCAGGTGGAGGCGTGCGGGTGGCTAGCATACAGAGTGTTGAGTGGCCGGCCAGTGACGTGGGCAGTGAACGGAGAGGAGAGACCGAGAGGCGAAGGGAAGGGAAGGGAAGGGAGAGGAGGGAATGTGAAGGCGATTTAGGGCGTGAGCGTGACCACACCTTGCCTCCCTTCTCTCCCTCCCTTCCCTCCTCGCTTCACATGACCCTGGTTCGTACATTCCCCTTCACACACACACACACACACACACACACACACACACACACACACACACACACACACACACACACACACACACACACACACACACACACACACACACACACACACACACACACACACACACAGGCACGCACGCACGCACCACACGATTCCTATTCCTCCTTCAGTTCTCAACACTTTTGTACCTCCTTAGGGAAACCAATAGGGCTCCAGGGAGTGAAAGTGCTGTTTATCCTCCCCCTGACCTCACGTGACCTCGCTTGACCTGACCTTGGCTCGCGTTGGAGGTTTAAATACCGTTTGTGGGGTTATTTTTCACAGGTTTGTTTCCTTTTTTTCCTTTTGCTTTCTATACCTTTTCTTTTTTCCATATGTCCCCTTCTCTTTGTTTTCTTATAATAGTTTTCTCTTTTCATTTCTCTTTTCTTTTATTCTCTTCTCTTCTCCCTTCTCTATCTCATCTTTTCTACCTTATCCAAACTATTAACTTTTTTTTCTCTCCCTCTTCCTTCTCTTCTCTCCTCTTTTTCCACCCCCTCTTTCTCGTACGGAATTTTCTTACCTCGTCTTTCTTGCCTCACGCTGCTCCCGCTCCGTGAAAGCTGGCGGTGTTGAAATTGCTACTCAGACTTGCGTTATTTGTGGCGGTCTGTACTTCCGCTGCTGTGCTGCTGTAACCACCACAGCGCCGCCACTCAGCCACCACGGGATACCAACAACAACAACAACAACAGCCGCAGCAATTGTTACTACTACTACTACATCTGTATAATCTTTTACTGTTCTTGTTTACTGTTGTTGTTGTTGTTTGCTACTACTACTACTACTACTACTACTACTACTACTACTACTACTACTATTCTTCTGCCTCAAATATCATAACGACATCAGCAACAACAACATCAACAACAATTACTACCACCACCACCACCAGGACACCCACACCAACGCCCACGCCCACACTGAGGACAACACCCTAATGTTCCCCCCCACCCCTCTCCCCCAACATCACAGGGCTGCCCAGGACACACGCCCTCCTCTCCTCCTTCCGTGACGCAGGGATTTCAACGCCCTTATAAGTAGTAAGCTTTGTCCTCGCTGTCCTCCTCCTCCTCCTCCTCCTCCTCCTCCTCCTCCTCCTCCTCCTCCTCCTCCTCCTCCTCCTCCTCCACAAAGGTACACACAGAAGGTTTCTCTGAAGGCTTAGTGATAAAAAAAAAGTAAAGAAGAAAGAAAGAGAAAAAAAGCGACTCCTACGATTATGTTTAGGAAAGATTGCAGTGTCAGTCTTTACGTAGACATGAAATGCTGCCTTTTGTTTAGTAGTGTGTTGTTGTTGTTGTTGTTGTTTTTGTTGTTGTCATCACCAGTGGGAAACCAGTAAGAGTAGTACAGCAACTTCAAGAACTACTACTACTACTACTACTACTACTACTACTACTACTACTACTACTACTACTACTACTACTACTACTACTACTACTACTACTACCACCACCACCACCATCATCACAACACGTGAACAGTAACGGTAACAAACATCTCGTCACCTTCACATTCTTATTCCTTCCTTCCCGTTTGTGGTGGAGGAAAAAGAAAAAGATAAATAAAACACCAGAAAACCACAAACACAACAAGTATTCCGGTTATTAAGGAGAGGCTCGCGACCACACACACACACACACACACACACACACACACACACACACACACACACACACACACACACACACACACACACACACACACACACACACACACACACACACACACACACACACACACACAACAAACTTTCCTCAACTACTTGCAAATTTACTTTTTTCTTTCCTTCGCCTCTCCTTTGTTTCTTCTTCTTCTTCTTCTTTTCTTTTTTGCCTCAACCTTCATTTTCTTTGTTTTATTTACGTAATATGCTCTTGTTTTTCCTTCAGGGCCAATATGGAAGACGGAAGAGGAGGAGGAGGAGAGGGTTGGGGACAGTTAAGGGGGGTGGAGGGGGGTTGAGAGAGGGTGAGTCACGGTTAGAAAGGTCACTGGTAATAGGGTGCGGTGGAGGAAGAAAGTGGAGGAGGAGGAGGAGGAGGAGGAGGAGGAGGAGGAGGAGGAGGAGGAGGAGTGTCTTGATGGGTATGGAAGGATGGGAGTGGAGTTTCTCTCTCTCTCTCTCTCTCTCTCTCTCTCTCTCTCTCTCTCTCTCTCTCTCTCTCTCTCTCTCTCTCTCTCTCTCTCTCTCTCTCTCTCTCTCTCTCTCTCTCTCTCACTTTATTTCCTGTGCCTTTGGTTTCTCTTTACTCTTTCCTCTCACATCCTCTATCCACTCTCCCACTTAGGACACTTCCCTCCCTGTCTTGTAAGCTTATCCAGGACTCTCTCTCTCTCTCTCTCTCTCTCTCTCTCTCTCTCTCTCTCTCTCTCTCTCTCTCTCTCTCTCTCTCTCTCTCTCTCTCTCTCTCTCTCTCTGTTAAGTGGTAGGTTTGAATTTGTTGTTGTTGTTGTTGTTGTTGTTGCTGCCTTTCATCCCTCCAACCCTCCTTCCTGTTTTCCTTCCATTTTCTTTTATCTCCTCCTCCTCCTCCTCCTCCTCCTCCTATCTCACTGTATTATCTTCTTTTCCCTCCCTCTTCCTCTCTCTCCGTTCCTTGCCTCCGATTCTTTTTGTTTTCTCCCATTTCCTCTCTCTCTCTCTCTCTCTCTCTCTCTCTCTCTCTCTCTCTCTCTCTCTCTCTCTCTCTCTCTCTCTCTCTCTCTCTCTCTCTCTCTCTCTCTCTCTCTCTCTCTCTCTCTGCGCCCTTTCTTCATCCTCCTTACCGTCGCTTCCTCTTCCCGTGTATCTATTTCCCACGCCCTCTTCCTCCTCCTCCTCCTCCTCCTCCTCCTCCTCCTCCTCCTCTTCTTCTTCAGTGGCTTCTCCCCTTCCTTTAAGTATATCCCTTCTCCCTTACTGTTCTTTCCCCTTGTTCTCCTCCTCCTCCTCCTCCTCCTCCTCCTCCTCCTCCTCCTCCTCCTCCTCCTCCTCCTCCTCCTCCTCCTCCTCCTCCTCCTCCTATCATCTCATTCCACCTTCCCTTTTTTCTCCTCATTGCTTTTCTCTTTCCCTTTTTTCATTCCTGGGCTTGTCCTAATTCCCTTTTTATTTTTGTTCTTCCTCTCTATACGTGTTTGTCTTCTGTATTCCTTGTTTCCTTTCCTCCTCCTCCTCCATTTTCTCCTCTCTTCTTTTCCTCCTTACTCCTCTTCGCTCCTTCTTGTTTCTTATTCTTCTTCCTTCTCTCTTCTCTTCCTTCTTGCTCTTTCTTACTCATCCTTACTTGTTCTCTCTTCTTCACATGTGTAATTCCTCCTTGCTCCTCGTCCTCTTCCTTCTCCTCTTCACTTCTCGAGCCTTCTTCTCCTCTTCCTGCTATTTACTCTTTGTCATCCTTTTATCTCCTCGTTCTCCTTTTTGTTTTCCTTTTTCCTCCTCGTTCCTCTTCGTTTCTCATCCTTTCCTTCTCTTCATTTCTCCTTATCCTCCTCTTCACGCCTCGTCACGCATCCGTCTACCTCCTGCTCCTCCTCGTCTTCTTCATGCTTCCTCGTCTCTCCTCGTCCTCCTTGAGTGGAAGAGAAACTTGCTGTACCATTAGCGACGTGCCTTGCCTGGTGAACGAAGGAAGGAAGCAAGGGGGGTGGCGGGAACGGAGCGTGGGGGGCGTCACTCCCTCTTAATGGCGCATTGTAGCGGCCCTGAGTGTCAGTGTGGCGGGGGCGAGGTCAGGCATATGGGTCACTGGGCTGGGGTCACATGGGGTGGTGGTGGTGTACCTGGTCACGTGTGGAACAACAAGCAGGTCACTGAGGAGGAGGAGGAGGAGGAGGAGGAGGAGGAGGAGGAGGAGGAGGAGGAGGAGGAGGAGGAGGAGGAGGAGGAGGAGGAGGAGGAGGAGGAGGAGGAGGAGGAGGAGGAGGAGGAGGAGGAAGAAGAAGAAGAAGAAGAAGAAGAAGAAGAAGAAGAAGAAGAGGAAGAGGAGGTGGAGGTTGAGGTGGTTTTCTTACTATTGTTCTTTTTGGCTGCCGTGATGTCACTCCTCCTCCTCCTCCTCCTCCTCCATCTCTCCTTCCCTGCTTCTTTTTATCTCCCTTCCTGTTTCACTGCTGGCTTCCCTTTTCATTTTTTTTTTCTTTTTATCAAAATTTTTCTTCTTCACTCTTAGTGGTGTATTGATAAAGCTTTCACCCCTCCATCTCTCTCTCTCTCTCTCTCTCTCTCTCTCTCTCTCTCTCTCTCTCTCTCTCTCTCTCTCTCTCTCTCTCTCTCTCTCTCTCTCTCTCTCTCTCTCTCTCTCTCTCTCTCTCTCTCTCTCTCGGTCAATAAACGTATCTATCTATATCGGTGTGTGTGTGTGTGTGTGTGTGTGTGTGTGTGTGTGTGTGTGTGTGTGTGTGTGTGTGTGTATGCGCGCGTGCGCGCGCGGCATGAGTCACGGTTCTGCACGGTGTCTTTGCCTCTTCCTGGTGCGTGTGTGGAGCTGAGGTGTGACAGGTGTGTGTGGTGGAAGGGAGGAGGGGGGAGGGAGGGGCGGGACGAAGTGGATGAGGTGGTGGTGGTGGTGGTGGATGAGTGTAGCGTGGCAGGACTGGTGAGTGTGTGTGTGTGTGTGTGTGTGTGTGTGTGTGTGTGTGTGTGTGTGTGTGTGTGTGTGTGTGTGTGTGTGTGTGTGTGTGTGTGTGTGTATAACTGTTATCCATAGCTGCTCACCAGACCGTATAGGTACGTACATACACTTCAGGCTAGTCGTGTGTGTGTGTGTGTGTGGCAACCATCTTTCTGTCTTTATGTTTTCTAGTCTCGTCATAGATTACACCTCGACACCTGACTCTCTCTCTCTCTCTCTCTCTCTCTCTCTCTCTCTCTCTCTCTCTCTCTCTCTCTCTCTCTCTCTCTCTCTCTCTCTCTCTCTCTCTCTCTCTCTCTCTCAAAAGGGAAACCCATAAAACAAAGGAAAATATACTGAAATCTTTGTTCATTGATTACTTTAAGCTACGTCAGAAAGAGAGAGAGAGAGAGAGAGAGAGAGAGAGAGAGAGAGAGAGAGAGAGAGAGAGAGAGAGAGAGAGAGAGAGAGAGAGGGGAGGGAGGGAGGGGGATAAAGAAATACACCTTTTGCAGATTTCATGACTTCTTTCTTCCTTTCCATTATTTTTTTTTGTATTTCTTTTCTTACGTTTCTTGTTATTCTTTTGCGCTCGTTTAGTCTCCTCGTCGGTCCCGTTAATCAAAATTGCGGTCTCATCTGCACGCAAGATCGGTGTGAAATCTGGTTTTCCGATTGTCTTTTGTCCGGTTCTCTCAGTATTTTTCTCCTCCCCTTATCCAGTTTCCTTGAATATTGCCGCTCTTTTGTTTTCGCTTGTCTTATTGGGTGGTGGTGGTGGTGGTGGTGGTGGTTGTGGTGGTAATAATTATTGACTCAAGAACACAAGGAGACTACAAAGTGCTCAGTTGACCTTCACAAGGCACCTAATGAACTTGCAGTCTCTCATCCTCATTCATATATTCATCCATATATTTATAGTTTTACAAGAATTCTCATCTGCACTGCTTGAAACTTGCTCTGGTGAAAGGTATTGTGGTTTTCAGAGGCGTTTTCATGATTCTAGTGGCAGTTTTACAAAGGATTCTAACCTCGTCCACTCTTAACACGCTCTAGTGAAAGTTATTGGGTTTTTTCAAAGGTGGTTTTTATGATTCCAGTGATTGTTTTGCAAAGGTTCATATTTCGAATGGTTTCAACATGTTTTAGTGAAAGTTATGGGAATTTTCACAGTTGCTTTCATGATTCTAGTGACAGTTTTACAAGGATTCTTACCTCGTCCAATTTTAAACATGCGCTAGTGAAAGATATTGGGATTTTATAGGTGCTTTCGTGATTCTGGTGGGAGGTTTACAAGGATTCTTACCTCGTTCACTTTTAAACATGCACTAGTGAGGTTTTCATAAGTGGTTTCATGATTTCAGTGTCAATTTCACAAAGTTTCTTACCTCATCCACTTTTAAACATGCACTGGTGGAAGATATTGGGCTTTTCATTGGTGATTTCGCGATTCTGGTGACCGTTTTACAAGGATTCCGCATCATCATTGGGAAAAGTAACACCCATGAGAGCCTGACTGATCATCCCTGTGGCCTTTGAAAATTCTTGATGATAGAACAAAGCGTGTAATAATAAAAGTCATAATAATTTCACGTCTTCTTTGAGTAAACATGGGAGAGGCGGCTTTTTGTACGAGGTTTACTCTCTCTCTCTCTCTCTCTCTCTCTCTCTCTCTCTCTCTCTCTCTCTCTCTCTCTCTCTCTCTCTCTCTCTCTCTCTCTCTCTCTCTCTCTCTCTCTCTCTCTCTCTCTCTCTCTCTCTCTCTCTCTCTCTCTCTCTCTCTCTCTCTCTCTCTCTCTCTCTCTCACGCAAGAGGTGAGAAGGAGGGAGAGGAAGGAGTGGAATGACCAGAGGGAGTGGTTGGGTCACGGTCACATACCTCCTCCTCTTCCTCCTCCTCCTCCTCCTCGACTGACCTCAAGGGCGGCGGGTCACCCTTTAGGTTTGTCTCGGTCAGCGCGCACGAGAGACAAAGGATGTGTGTGTGTGTGTGTGTGTGTGTGTGTGTGTGTGTGTGTGTGTGTGTGTGTGTGTGTGTGTGTGTGTCTGTCTGTCTGTCTCTGTGTGTGTGTGTGTGTGTGTGTGTGTCTGTCTGTCCGTCCTTTGGGTATATACATAAACATGATTAAGAAAATAGAAAATCTCTCTCTCTCTCTCTCTCTCTCTCTCTCTCTCTCTCTCTCTCTCTCTCTCTCTCTCTCTCTCTCTCTCTCTCTCTCTCTCTCTCTCTCTCTCTCTCTCTCTCTCTCTCTCTCTCTCTCCACCCCTACGTGTGGCTTCAGCATCCGGGGGGCGAGGCTTGGTTGGGTGGGTAGTGGGGAGGTGGGTGATTGGTGGGTGTTGGTGGGGGGTTTCCTGTGTAGTGATCAAGTGTCAACAAGGTGAGTCAGTGAGTCAGGGTGAGTCAGACACTCCGGCAGACTGTGAGAGAAAAGCCCTTACCTTCCTCCCTCACTTCTTCCCTCATCTCTTGTCCATCTTCCTCAATTTTTTTCCTCCCTCTCCTTCTCTCACTCCCTTTCCACCTCCCTCAACCATGTCTATCTCTTTCTCTTTCTCTTTCTCTTTCTCTTGTCCTTTCCTTTCATTTCCTTTCATTTCCTTTCCTTTCCTTTCCTTTCTCACCTCCCTTTCTCTCTCTCTTTCCCTTCCTTTCCTTGCCCTTTCTTCCTCCTTGTCCATCTTCTTTCCCTCACTTCACTCCTTCACTTCACTCCCTCCCTCCATCCTTCCTCTCTTGTCCACCTCTTTCTCTTCCTTACTCCTTCCCTCACTCCCTCTCTTTCTCCCTCACTCCTTGTTCATCTCCCTTTTCTTCCTCTTACTCTTACACAATTTCCCTCTCTCCTTCCTTCACCCTTGTCCACCACTCTCTCTTTCCTTCCATTCCTCTCCTTTCCTCTCTCTCCTTCGACCTTTGTCCACCTCTTTCTCCCTTTTCCCTTCCTCTCTCTCTCTCTCTCTCTCTCTCTCTCTCTCTCTCTCTCTCTCTCTCTCTCTCTCTCTCTCTCTCTCTCTCTCTCTCTCTCTCTCTCTCTCTCTCTCTCTCTCTCATCTTACCTTCAGTCTTTGTTATCTTACTGCATTTCTCACCACAAGTTTTGCTTTATCTCTTACTAAGGGGAGTGTAGGTTGTCACAAACAGCCTCATAAGATACAATAGGTCTGCTGCTATTTTGTTCTTCGTTTGTGTTCTCTCTTGTTCTTCGTTTGTGTTCTCTTTCTTCCCCCCTCACTTTTTTTTCCGTTTCTTCTTCCTGTATTCTTCTCTCATTGCTTTACTGTTTCTTCTTTTTTTCCTTCTTTCCCATGTTATTTTCTCATTTCTCTCTCTCTCTCTCTCTCTCTCTCTCTCTCTCTCTCTCTCTCTCTCTCTCTCTCTCTCTCTCTCTCTCTCTCTCTCTCTCTCTCTCTCTCTCTCACCCATTGACCTCTCCTTTCTCTTCGAATCCTCTCACCCTCCCTCTTTCCCTCCCTCCCTCCCTCCCTCCTTTTCTTCTCACGTTTACTCCTCCTCCTCCATCCCTTTCATCTCCCCCTTTCCTTAATTCCCTCCCCCACAACGAGGAATGTTTTCTGATAGGAAGGAGGAGAGGAGAGAGAGGGGGAGAGGAGGGGAGAGAGAGAAAGGAAACGAGGGGGCGAAAGAAAGGCTTGGTTTGTATTGAGTCAGGCAGAAGAGAGAAGGGAGGGAAGGGAGGGAGAGGGAAGAAAGGAGAAGTGAGAGGGAAGGGAGAGGGTAAGAACATGATTTGAATAAGGCGAGGGGAAAAAAATGAGAAGTAAGAGGTTGTTATGTGTTCATGAGGATGGTGAGAGAGAGAGAGAGAGAGAGAGAGAGAGAGAGAGAGAGAGAGAGAGAGAGAGAGAGAGAGAGAGAGAGAGAGAGAGAGAGAGAGGGAGGGGGTGCTAGAGAACTTGATTTTAATAACGTGAATGGAGAAGGAGAGGAGAAAGGCAAGAAAACAAATCGCGGTTAGGTTCAGGGAGAGAAAAACAAAAGAAAACAAGTTAGGGTTAGGAAAGGGTGAGAAATTGAGGATGTTAAGGAGGAGGAGGAGGAGGAGGATCTAGGAAAGCTAAACAACAAATCATTAGGTCCTCCAAACAACAACAACAACAACAACAACAACAACAACAACAACAACAACAACAACAACAACAACAACAACAACAACAACAACAACAACAACAACTACTACTACTACTACTACTACTACTACTACTACTACTACTACTACTACTACTACTACTACTACTACTACTACTAACTATTGAGTAAATAGAGAGAAAAGTAGATAAAGATGAAGAGAAAAAAAGAAAGGAACTAACTACTGGATAAAGAAACAGAATATTACATCAAGAGGAAGAGGAGAAGAAGAAAGGAGGAGGAGGAAGAAGAAGAAGAGGGAGGTTATACTGAGTCACTGATTGATATGCAAATGCTGAGTGTGAAGGCAAGTGTGAAGAGAAGCAGCCAGTGACAAAAAGAAAGGGTGAAGAAAGGCGGGTATTACAGAGGCGCTCTTTGCCTTGCCTTGCCTTGCCTTACTGTGGGAAGGAACAAAAGCGGAGGAATGTTGCCTCTAACTGTACCGCGTCCTACCCGAGGATCTCTCTCTCTCTCTCTCTCTCTCTCTCTCTCTCTCTCTCTCTCTCTCTCTCTCTCTCTCTCTCTCTCTCTCTCTCTCTCTCTCTCTCCCCTTCATTTTTACTCCGAAGTGGCTGGAGGCGAGATAGACATGCTGGTTATTGGTGCAGAGGAGGAGGAGGAGGAGGAGGAGGAGGAGGAGGAGGAGGCTGTGGCTGTGGCCTGTCCTCGTGTCCTTCTGTCCCCGGGGCGTGAGACAGGTGGTGATAGTAAGCCCTCTCCCCTCCAACGCTCTTCCCCATGCCCCCCATCCCCCAACGCTCCTCCCCATGCCCCTCCCTCTTTGCCCACTGGTGTTAGGTTCCTCCTGCTTCCCTTCCTTCCCTTCGCTCCTTCATCTTCCTTCCCATCGTGTCTTCTGCTCCTCCCTTTTCCTTTGTAGCACAGTGGGACGCACGCCTGCACGTCTCTACTCGTGTCTGGGATGGTAAAGAGAGAGAGAGAGAGAGAGAGAGAGAGAGAGAGAGAGAGAGAGAGAGAGAGAGAGAGAGAGAGAGAGAGAGAGAGAGAGAGAGAGAGAGGGGGGGCGTTTGTGTGTGTGTGTGTGTGTGTGTGTGTGTGTGTGTGTGTGTGTGTGTGTGTGTGTGTGTCTAGGACTTGTTCAACACGCTATTTCCCTGCCTGTTTCCTTGTAATTTACCCTGCCGCCCAGCCCCTTCACCCCTTCCTCTCGTGCCCTCCTGCCCCTTTGCTCCGCCCTTTACCCTTTGCCCTTTGTACCCCGCCCACCCCTGACCCCGCCCCGCCGCTCCTAGGGTACGCCCGCCGTGCCTTGGACCAGTGAGGGCGTACCCTGCCTTACGTGTAGCATAGTCAAGGTCGCCGCGGTGCAGGAAATACCTCCGCGCCGCGCCCACACATCTACCGCCCGTGCACTGCTGTCTGGACTTGGGCAGTATTCAGAAACGCTTCGCTCTCCCACCGCGACTATTTTCAAAGACCACAGAGATGATTAGCCGGGTTCTCAAGAGTGTTTATCCTGTTGATAATGTGGAAATGTTGTCAATCTGTCGCTAGAACAGTAAAAACATCATTAAAAACTCATGTCACTTCAACGAGAGCCTTTTGAATGTAGTGGAGGTGCGGCCAGAAGTGTTTCAAATGGACTTAAGAGCGCGAGTGATGTAGCCGACAAGTAGGGCACGTGTAATATGGCTTAGCGTCGTGAAGTAGGTGACATGTGTTGTAGGCGAGTTCGCGGTTACATTCGCGGGAGATAATGCCGTGCTAGTTCGCGTAATTCCCTCTTTCTGAGTCTCCGCGCAGCAGTTAAACGGCGGTGCTCACCTGCTCCCCGCGGCACAAGTAGGTCGTGGTGCTTGGAGTGGCGGAGTGGCTGGAGTGAGCATCGTTTAGCCTCACGAGTTGATGGATGCGCTCTCTCTCTCTCTCTCTCTCTCTCTCTCTCTCTCTCTCTCTCTCTCTCTCTCTCTCTCTCTCTCTCTCTCTCTCTCTCTCTCTCTCTCTCTCTCTCTCTCTCGTCCAGTCTATCCCTCCATTATCAAACCCCCAACCGGCCTTCCTTCCCTCCCATCATCATTATGTAGACATCATTTTCTTCCCCGTGCACCTGAACCACCACCACCACCACCACCACCACCACAACCCCGCGCCTCTCATCGTTAGTTTAAATCCTCATAACCTTCCGGGCACCAAACAGTGATCTCTCTCTCCCTCTCTCTTCCTCTCCTCTCTTCCTCTCCTCTCTTCCTCTATATCTACCTGTAATACCCACCCCCCTCTCCCCTCCCCCTCCCCCTCCCCTCTCCCCTCTCATCTTCCATACCACTGTTGCCAATGCCCTCTCCTCTCCCCTCCCACTCGTCCTTCCACCCCTTTCCTTCCTCCTTTGGCGCCGTAACCCCCCCCCCCTCTCTCTCTCTCTCTCTCTCTCTCTCTCTCTCTCTCTCTCTCTCTCTCTCTCTCTCTCTCTCTCTCTCTCTCTCTCTCTCTCTCTCTCTCTCTCTCTCTCTCTCTCTCTCTCTCTCTCTCTCCCCGTTGCATCAAATCGCCCCTTTCCTTTCCTCCCTTCCATCATCCTAACGCCTTTCTCCTCCACGGCGTAAGTTTTATTAGTCCGACCTTCTCACTCTCTCCCCTCCATACACACACACACACACACACACACACACACACACACACACACACACACACACACACAAAAAAGTGGACGGGGCTGGC
>NC_087153.1:18585000-18607500 GCF_035594125.1 Scylla paramamosain
GGTCAGCTGGGATGCGTTTTGGCTCATGTGTTGTTGCTTCGTGAATGTCATGCACGCTGTTTGTGATTTGTGCTACGAGAGGCATTTGCTTTGCAGTGCTTTCAAGTATTGGCTGCCTACAATATCGGGACAGGCCGGTATTGGTGGTGATAGTGGTTGTGTGAGGAGAGAGAGAGAGAGAGAGAGAGAGAGAGAGAGAGAGAGAGAGAGAGAGAGGTTGTAGTAGTAGTAGTAGTAGTAGTAGTAGTGGTGGTGGTGGTGGTGATGGTGGTGGAGCGCATGGTAAGAGAGGAAGGAGGAGTAGGTAGGCATTCCAAATATGAAATCCCAGCTTAGCCTCTCCATCCACACACTTTTTCCTTCTAGTTCCACAATATGTCCGTTGTTGGTGTTATTGTTGTTGTTGTTGTTGTTGTTGTTGTTGTTGTTGTTGTTGTTGGTGGTGGTGGTGGTGGTGGCGGCGGTGTGTGAGAGAGAGAGAGAGAGAGAGAGAGAGAGAGAGAGAGAGAGAGAGAGAGAGAGAGAGAGAGAGAGAGAGAGAGAGAGAGAGAGAGATCTTATTAAAGAGATAAGCTAAGGATTACCATCCTTTCTCCCTTTATCTGCCTGCTTAGCAACGTGGTCAGGTGGTTAGTATGGTCATTCCTTTGCTATCCAAGTCCTTCTTAACTTTTGGTTTTGTCTTCCTTGTTATACCATTGGGTGAATAAATTACTGTACTTACTGCTCTGTGTTAAGTGATGTAATGTTGGATCAGCTTTAAGACTCTTCAGTGGGTCTTTTTTCCATTTTTTTCTTTCTTCTCCTTCCCCTTGGCTGGCCCTCTTACATAAAAAAAAGAAAAAATAAGTAATGAACAGAAGTGAATATTGATGTGTTTTTCCACAGTCTCACATCCTCTGAAATACTAAGAAACTATCAATTGTATGGCAGAGAGGACTTGAGATAGAGAGAAAACCTAAAACACAATAGGAGAGAATCCAGAAGGTTACTCAATTTGTGACCATGATTTTGCCTTCCACATCAGCATTACTCCACAGGTTTAGCTCAGTCACTCATTTTTTCTCTCCTCATGGCCAAACCAGCACAACAGCCTGTCCATTCCCATTGTTTTTATGTCCTCAGTCTTTTTATTTACATATCACAAGTTACTTTTTGTTCATGACTCATTTTTCGCTCTTTGGGTTTTCACAGTGCAGTGCATCGCTTGCCACTGTTTCTCTCACTTCATGTGGTGTGTTTCACTGGGCCATGACATGCTATTGTTCTCATGCCCTTCAACCTTTGCAGGAATCATGTGAAGAAATGAAGAAAGGAACAAAAGATTGAACAAAACCTTTTCTCATTTAAATCATTGCAGAAAAAACTATTTCCCTCAAAGTGTATTTTAAAGCTTTTTTTTTTTTTTTATCTCTCATGAAATATAAAAGTAATGATCAGTCAAGGCCAGTACTGGCATGTGGATATTTCAGGTGCTCTCATGTTACATGTACTGTGTCCTCTCTGCATTCTATTTACCTTAGTTACCAATATTAAGAGCAGCTACAGTCAAGAAATGATGTGACACACACACACACACACACACACACACACACACACACACACACACACACACACACACACACACACACACACACACACACACACACACACACACACACACACACACACAGGTATTAGAGATGAAGAGAAATTGGTGATGTCGTAAGTTTCTAACCATTCCTTTTTCTTGTCTCCAACAGAAGGTGGACCCTGAGCTGATCTTCACCAAGCAGGAGAGGATCGGGAAGGGGTCTTTTGGAGAGGTGTTCAAGGGGGTGGACAAGCGGTCAACGCAGGTGGTGGCCATCAAGATAATTGACTTAGAGGAGGCTGAGGATGAGATTGAGGACATCCAGCAAGAAATCATGGTGCTCTCCCAGTGTGACTCGCCCTACGTCACCAAGTATTATGGCTCCTACCTCAAAGGTGGGTGGAAGTGAGACTTCTCTGTAATGCAAGGTGTATCTTACAGGTTTGATTGATGTACAAATCAGTCACTCAAGCTATCATTTTATTTTCCTTCACAATGTAGTAGTGAATAACTTTTACAATGGCAGGTTATCTGGAGTCTCATACATTTATTTCTACAATGTTTGGTGGCTCATACATTTACTTGTATTTCTACAATGTCAGTACAGTCAGTGATAGGATCAACAAAGCACATCAGTGTCTTAACTACATGCCACATTTCAGAACTGTAATGAGAGGCTCCTTGTGATTCTGTCATGTTCATCATGATAGAGGCATCCACATGAGAGGACATAACCTTATTATATATATGAAGTCAGGATATATTAAAAGAAAAAAAAATGGATTAGAACTTAGAAATTATCTAGAAAATTCATAACAAGAATAACAAAAGAAGAGACAAAAAACATAGGATTGGCCAGGATGTGTACAGCAACATCTGCTTTACAGGCACCAAGCTTTGGATCATCATGGAGTACCTGGGAGGGGGATCTGCTCTGGACCTGATGAAGGCTGGCAGCTTTGAGGAGATGCACATAGCAGTCATCCTGCGAGAGGTGATCAAGGGCCTGGACTACCTGCACTCTGAAAGGAAGCTCCACAGGGACATCAAGGGTGAGCACTTACTAGTGATGTGAAAATGACATTTAGTGAGCACTTCCAAGTGGTGTAAGAGTGACAGATTTGTCCAAAGTTCAAACACACTGAGGTATGTTGTCAATTAAATGGAAATGTGTTCGAAACTGCATGAAATGGGTGGAAGAAATTGCCCTGCTGTGTTTGGGATGTATGGAATGCCATGGAGTGTGAATATTGTAATGGTGAAGATGTAGAGTATTGTGTAAAAGAAATAAGGTACCAAGACCTGTAAAATTTATCTTCTTTAGTGTGTATTACATATGTGGTAGTAAGGGTGTAATGTGTTATTTGTGTGACCAAGGGAGATAGTCACCATGCACCCATCAAGCATCCTGTGTGACCAGTGTTTTGTGAACCCATTTAAGTTTCTTATTCAAATTCCTAACCTTGACAGCGGCCAATGTCCTGCTCAGTGAGATGGGAGACGTCAAGTTGGCTGACTTTGGTGTGGCAGGGCAGCTCACCAACACCACCAGCAAGAGGAACACTTTCGTTGGCACGCCCTTCTGGATGGCTCCTGAGGTCATCAAGCAGTCAGCTTATGACTCGAAGGTGATTAGGTTTGCTTCTGTTTGGTGGTGACAGTGGCAGTGTTTGTGTTTGGTATGTTTTGGTAATGCCCATCAGTTAAGGTTTTCTGTTTTGGTTTTGCTCTTTGTTTAAGATTTTCTGTTCTATGTATACATAATATGATGTTTGAATAATGTTTGAATCCTTCAAGTGGGTGGCCACAATAGCAGAGCCTCCACATCTCCCTATCCAAACACATCCTTCTAGTTTATTCAAGCTCTTGGTGTTATTTTCCCAACAGGCGGACATCTGGTCGCTAGGCATCACTGCTATTGAGTTGGCAAAAGGTGAACCACCCAACAGTGATCTCCACCCAATGAGAGTGCTCTTCCTCATTCCCAAGAATAACCCTCCACAACTCACTGGCAATTACAGCAAACCCTTCAAGGAGTTTGTTGAGGCTTGTCTCAATAAAGATCCAGAAAATGTAAGTATGTATGGTTCACTGTATCCATTTTGTTTTCATATAATGTGGTGGTAGAGAAAAGAATGCAGCCCATGTGTTTTACATGAATGCAGCTCACTTTTAGCAATGATAAATGGCTATGTTTGTTTGGCAGCCAGCCATGATCAGTCAGAGTTGTCACCAAAGTAGCATCACATTGAGCTTAAGTAGCATGCTGTGTGGTGACCTGTCCTGTTCTGGTGACAACCTGTGATTGGTCTGAGGTGGTGATGACCACAATTAGGATGAAGGATGACCTGCTGTGGTGAGAACACAATCCTTTTTCCCTCTTCTACCAGTCTTGTGTGTTTGAATGAATGTGAGGACTCATAATAATGATTCTTCTTATTTGAACATCCTTTGTCTTGCAGAGACCAACTGCAAAAGAATTGCTCAAGTTCCCATTTATTAGGAAGGCCAAGAAGAATGCTTACCTCATGGACCTCATTGACAGATATAAGTCATACAAGAAAAACAATGCGGACACTGACACCGATTCTGATCCATCAGATTCGTAAGTCCTGGTGCCACAATGTGATTAATTTATTTTGGGAAGGAGAGTCAGTTAAGTCAATCAGATACTGCTTAGGCCATGGTAGGACAGAAATGCTGGCCATCAGCTCAGTCATAAAGTGTTAGAGATAACAGTAACAGGACCACATTAGACTGTAGTGAATATTTATGGCATGTAAGAAAGTAGTGTTCTTAATGCATACATCTTCCTTGTTCATGCAGTGAGGAGAGCCGAGTGGAGAGTGATGTGGAGGACCCGGCTTGGATCATGACAGTGAAGGGTCCCCCCGGTGGCCTCTCCCCGACTGGCATGCAGGAAGGGTCGCCTCCCACCACTTCCACCTCTCCACTCTCCTCCTCACCCATGGAGTTCAACAACGTGCCAGCCTCCTCCACGTCTTCCCTTGCGCACTCTCCACCTAAGGAGAACAATGGAGTCATATTTAGAGAAAAAGCCTCGTCCCCTGTAAGTGCTTCAGATCTATTCCACACAGAGGTATTCAGAGGCAAAAAATATTTCCATCAAGAAACATTGAGTATTGAGGTGCCAGCTGTCTCTTGGGTAACAAAAATCAAAATTAGATCACTTAAACAATCAAGAGTAATTTCATTATGTTAGATTTGATCTGTCATTTGTTTATTGACCTATTTATTCATTCACTTAATTGATTTCTTTATTTCATTCCTATTTGGTAAAGTTTATGAACCATACATGATTGGGATAGTAAAATATGTTTATTTACTACTCTGAGTGATTGGATTCATGAATTGAAAATAAAAAAAATAAAAAACTGTTTCAACAAAGTGAGGAAAATTGTCATTCAAATGTATTCCAAAGAGCAGATGTGTATGAGGTTTGTAAAAGTATTAGGGAGTTGTATGGGTTTGTACTTAATGCATGAGGTAGGTCAAGGAGTGGAACACTGGATGGCTTGCAAGACATCATGGTAATACATAAAGAAGGATAGTGAAATGTCCTTATTGAGTCCTATTTTTTTGTAAGAATTGTTTCCTGTAGCAGGACAGAGATAAATTGACCCCATCACTTGTGAGTCTCTGGTGCATACAGTTTGGGTGACTAACCTTGGATTTGTGGATCTTGAAAACCACAACCATATATCTTTAATTTTAATAATTTTGATGTTGTGCTAAGTTTAACACTCATCACAAATGTATTCTTTTCTTTTCTCTAATGAACTATATATCTTTAATTTTAATAATTTTGATGTAGTGCTAAGTTTAACACTCATCACAAATGTATTCTTTTCTTTTCTCTAATGACATAATTTTTACAGACTCGTCCAACTGCAATTGCACCTCCTCCTCCAAGTGATAATGAAAAACGCAGAGAAAGTCGCCACATGGACCACAGAACCTCAAGGGACATGGACCTCTCGCCACGCTCCACTGAGCCTCACACGAATGGTGACGACACCCACATGGCCAACTTGGCTGACATGAGGATTGATGCAGAGGACCACAGAAATGAGAATGACCGTCCGGATAGAAATGATGTGAATGACTCACGCCATATCCGAGAAGTCCACCACTCCAGAGACAACAGGGCCAGCATAGGCAACATGAGGGAAGTGAGGAGGCCTGAGCACCGCCACAGCTCCTCACTCCCCCAGGCCCCTCGCACCAAATCACCCCCTCCAGTCAACAGTGCTTTATCAGGGGTGGTGTTGCCTCTCATCTCTGAGGTCAGTTATAGAAAACTTTGACTTTTTTGGCATTTTATTATTAATTAAAGTAATCATAGAATGAGAGGACTAGGGTGTGGAAGCAAAGAATGCAAAGACAGGATAAGTGGAGGCTTCATGTTGCAGACATCCCCTTGGGACATTCATAGGGGCAGGTTTCAGATATAGACAGATTGACAGACCAACAGATTTTTTAGTAAGTCAGAAATATCAAAGTGAAGCTTAAGAACTCTATGACCATTTAAGTGGATCTCTTGAAGTTGTATAGTTTTAAGAAGATGTAGATATCCTTGTAATGTAAGGCTAGCTGCATGTAAGGTTGACAGTTATAAGTAATGATGACCCAATTAAACAAGTTTGGTTTACAGTTACAGAGACGCCACCGACACAACCCAAGAGGCAATGACCCCCACCGCGCCGATGCCATCGAGGAACTCAAGTCAGCGTTTGAGTCAGCCGAGAGGTCAAGTCCAGGTGTGACAGATGCCTTCATTCGGGACCTGTTTTCAAAATTACTGCCTAACATGACTGAAGCAAGGGTCAGGCAAGCACAAGACAACTTAATGAGGTGAAACTCCAGTGGCTGTTTAAATGTGAGCATCACAATGGAATTGTGTCTGAAGCAGTTCTAAATATGATGGCTCAAGCAAACACCAGTTGGAGAGCACCATCAAAGACAGTGCTGTACATTTTGCAATAACTAAACGCTGTCCTCAGTAGCGGGATGGTGTATCACGAGTTAAACCTCCCCATATTCTTTATTTCCTTATTTATTTTTGGAACAGGGTGACATTGTTTCCTTGCATTGCTGTTGTTCCCTGCCTGCCCTCAGGGGGCCACAATGTGCTTTGAGTCCTTGCACATGCTGGAGGCAAGAGTAGTCACCTACTTAACTCTTAACTTCAGCAGCTTCTACAGTGTACAGTTTTACCATTAAACTTTGGTCTAGTGAAAAAAATACTACATGAATTGACAGTATTGAGAGTATGTCAGTTTACATCTAGTGCAGGATGTCCTGGTGTGCATGATTTACTTGGCAACAAAAACAAGGAAACAGGATGCCAGCGCCTCTCAGTTTGTGTCTTGATGGCGTCCACACTTACTGGAGCGTCCTAGTCACGGGTGAGGCTTATTGAGGAAGAAGATTGGTGTTATGTGTACAGTCTTATTTCAGGTTGCACATACGTTTACATTTGCATTTTCTCTAAATGTAGCCAGCATGATGCCACAAATCTGCTGAGCCATGAAATATGTTTTACAAGGGGAGGCTAACTCTTGTGTATCATACTAGTGTACATAATGTGTAAGTCAATGAGGACCAGTGCATCTGGAAAATGTAAATATATACTCCATTTAACCATTTTCAACCAAATCTAGTATGGTTGAAATCAATGGACTACCACTCCCACCCTTCTCATCCATATCAGTAGTCAACGGCTGCTTAGTATATACTTTTATTTCCTCAAGATTTTGTTGATGGTGTTACTTTTCCTAACACCAGGCTGGTTTAGTACTTTTAGGGAGGGAGAATGTTGCAAGTTCATGAAATTTCTTAATTTTAATCTTGGGACAGTGAGAAGTGTGAGTTGAAACAAAGATCAAGACTACTGGCTGCACCTCATCTCTGCCATATGTCCCCTTGTGATACTTGCCTCTTTGTGTAGTAGCCAAAGATGTTAGTATTTATTTTGTGTTAAAGGGCACTTCATCAAGTTGTGTCAAAGACATTGTAGGTTGTATCCTATTCCTTTCTTGCTCTTGGATGCAAATTAGTCTTGTAAATGACTTAACATTCCATTAATGGTGATTTTTTTTTCCCTAGAAGTTGATGCAATTTCTGGTCTCTTTATTTATTTATTAAAACACACACACACACACACACACACACACACACACACACACACACACACACACACACACACACACACACACACACACACACACACACACACACACACACATACACACACTTGGTAAGAAATTTATAAATTATTAAATAGGATGGAGGAAACAATGAAAAATTATGCTGAGAGAAAGAAGAAAATGTGGAAAAAGGACATACCAAAAAACTCAGAGAAAGAAGTTTGAAAATGGGAAAAAAAAGCTTCCTACATAAAGAATGGAAGTTTTGGATAGAGTAAGGGAGAAGACAGGATCACCAAGACATGTGAACCAGCTGAGTGGAGGACTGGACCAACACAGGCATGAAGGCAGTACCACCACAGGGTAGCTCAGCCCCTGTAACACACACACACACACACACACACACACACACACACACACACACACACACACACACACACACACACACACACACACACACACACACACACACTCATTCTCTCTCTCTCTCTCTCTCTCTCTCTCTCTCTCTCTCTCTCTCTCTCTCTCTCTCTCTCTCTCTCTCTCTCTCTCTCTCTCTCTCTCTCTCTCTCTCTCTCTCTCTCTCTCTCTCTCTCTCTCTCTTATTAATAGCAAGTTTAATATACAAAACTGATTTGCAAAAGGCATTTCATTTGTTAAGTAGTACTGTCAGTTTGTTGTTATTTTGACAAATGTAAAAACTGGTTGTTACTACTTGAGTAATCCAAGAATAGAGCATTACAGTATATAACACATTTGTTTTCCTGTAAGGAAGAAAGCGTAGTGTTTGAACACTTAAGATGTTACATTTGATATTGACTCCCTAAGGAAAGTCTCTTGTGATTAATGTAACTACAAAGATCATTATATTTTTCTATGCAATATATTATTTTCAGTAAGAATTGAAGTATGCTCACATGAACTAGAGCAAACAACTGATTGGCTCTAGAAATTCAGTATTATAACTTCCTTTCAAGTTACCTGATGGTGTAATTCAACAAAGTATTTGTTTATACTGGGCCACACCAGGGTCTTGTTATATGCAGTTTTAGAATATGTGATGGGCATATCTACCTAACCTGTATGTCACCATATTTTTGTGAGAAAAATTTCTTTTTATGTGAGTTGCATAGAAGGCAACACAAGATGTGGCAGTGATCAGCATCTGCCACACTCACTCCATACGGTTCAAGAGCAGCTCCATCTTACCACTCCACTCTGGCTGCAGCTTCATAGTTCCACTCATCACCCATAACATGCCTGTAAGTTTGAGGCTTCCTTACTCCTGCCTGAGCTGTCTTGATTAATTTCATGCAATGGACACCAAATTAGTCACAAGAAAAGAACCTCTTTCAGACTAGGCAGTATTGCTTGAAAGTTATATATATCATACAGTTCATTCATTATGTGTCTCCTTTCATGAGACAAACATTTGGCTATGTTTAGTTTTGTGAGGCGTGTGTAAGGTAGTGTCCTGATTCCTATTCCATCTCTCCATCCAACCATTGCTGAGTGGTGTGCTCAGATCACATCTGGTAAGTTAGGATGCTCTTTAAATGGAATCTGACATCACTAATGTATTCAAGAACTACTTAAGTACATTATAATAATGAAAAGTGCTGAATTAAAGTTTATGAGACTGAAAAACAAGGCCATGGAACATAAACTCCTGTTATGGAATTGTATGATATTTTTGTGGAATGTGATCCTCACATATAGTGAGACCCTGGTGTACTACCAAGCAAAACTACTTACTGAAACAAATAGTGGTGTGGAAAAAAAAAAAAAATTTAATGGCAAGAATTACATCATGTATTTAACAGGCACTGGAATATCAAGATTATTTATAAAAAACTGGTTAGAGTACCAGGGAGTTGAAAGTAAATTTCTTCAAAGTACTATACATACCAAAAGCTTTGCTCTTGTTTGCAACATAATAATGCTTTGTGCAGATATCTAGGACCTGCTTTGGGTGTAGAGGTGGCTTCATTCATTGACATGCCATCTGCTGGCCATAGAGGACATCTGGCAGTTCCACTTTGTAGAAATTAAAGTATTTTAATTTACCTGCTGTGTCCCATTAAGCAAGCAGATGCTGGAGAGTATACTTGACTCTCCTCTTAAAAGTGGTGTGTTTCAAATTGCTCTATTGGTCAGTCCAGTGGAAATGTGTGGAGCCAACTGTACATAAAACTGAGCAAAAAATTCACCTATACATAGACATTTCCACATGGTTATTTATGTGCTGCTGTTTCCAAGCTCTATTTGATCATCATTTGAGATTCTTAACAGTTGGATGGTCATTTGAGTGGGCTTTTATCCTGAAAACTAAAGATTATTGCAAATGAACCATAAATGTTGTGCACAGTCCCATTATTGTTACAACTCATGGCTACCAGTGATACCTCTCTGTATGACACCATACTTCTGTTCAAGTTGCTTGCTTTTCAAAATAAACAGTATAATCAGTCAAGAACTATTTGCCTTCCGGGATTATTCTTCTGAAATGTTTTTTGTAAATAATTATGGCCCTTGATTGTGTTAATGCCAATTATTGTAAGTAAATGATTTATCTTGTTGTAGGGAGGACTATATTTTGTGAAGCCAAGTAGTCCTCTCAACTTGTATGTACAGTATAATGGTTGATGAATTAATAAATCTAGTAGAAAGAGTTATGTTTATTTAGCCAGGGCTTTATGTAATAACATTATAATCATTGAGGTTAACATTGATGAGAGACTGCAAGATTGCCAAAGCATCAGTAGGTGATGGGGAGAAAACATTACCCTTCCCAGAAGTAGAACCTGAGAAAATCTCTATTGTCATGTGGTTCACATTTATAATACTCCCATGGTGAGAGTGATGAAAAAGATGAAGTGAACATGAGCTGTTGGCTTTTAGATGTTTAAATGAAATAACAAGACTGCTCTCATAGTAAGACTGCAGAGGCCTAGCAATCTGTCCTTGGCCTACGAATTCCTAATTCCTTCAACTGTTTTCCCTGATAAAGCCTTGGATTTTGCCATACTGATCCAGTACAGTGTTATGAGAGTGCTCAAAGCCTGATTATCATCACAACAATCACCATGCCAGAGTTAAAAGGGATAGTGCCAGTCAGCTTACTTGTGCTTGTATTTGGGTTTTGTAAGCTCTCAAATGCTATCAACTGAATATGTATAGGCAATATTTTTTTCCACTATAGTTCAGTAAGATAGGTGTCATTTCTTTCAACTCTTGGCTATATTCTTTGTTATCCATTAAATACAGGTAATTTTTGTTCACAGTTCAATCTGAAAGATGTCATTCCTCTTAACTCTTGTGGGTGGTGTTTGTTGTGATGGTCCTGTGTCAGTCCTGAACAACATTACCCACTTGAAGACTTAAGTTCACGAGATAAATCTTCCACTTTACAGGACAAATGTATGTCCATCACAGGTATCTTTGCTTGCAGCTCTTAACTATTTAAAAACTGTAGTATGAAGTGTTAACAATGTTACAGGAAAACTGTATATCAGTGAGGGTTACAAGGCAAATTTTCCATTCCACAGGGTAGATCTGTGTCTGTCATTGGTATCTTCGCCTGCAGCTTTTAACTATTTATGTACAAAGTGTTAAGAAAATTATAGGTAATCATAGGAACATCATATCAGTGAGAATTACAAGATAAGTTTTTCATTCCACAGGGAAAATATGTATGTCATTGGTATCTGCCTGCAACAACATTGCTATCCCTCTCTTCTGGGAGGTGGCAGTGGACGTGGTGTTCCCTGTGTCAAGTCTTGGTAGCAGGAATGTAAACCACTGCTGATTGCCTTGGCAGCTGCTTTTTTTTTTCTTTCTCTGTAGGATTCAGAACACTGGTGAGTATTATGACTAATCTGTTGGTCTCATCTCACCTGGTGGGCTTCCTGGCTCCTCAATCAATAAGATACAGTATATTGACTGCAGGGAAACCAACACACTGCTGATGCACCAGCGCAAATAATGGACTAATTTTGTACTTTAAATTAATGATTCATGAAAGCTGGATAGTGCATTATAAGCAGTCAGAATACGTTTACAAATAAATGGATAATTATATAATAACCTGAGACTTGGACAGATAGAGTAAAGAGAATTAAAAATTATTTTTGTATTTTGGACTACAGTATGGCAGGTGGAAATAGGCATGTTTCATACAGGGACTGGCACGTGTAGGCATGATGGCTTCTTGCAGCTTCTCTCGTGTTCGTATGTAACAAATGACTGAAAGGCTTTTCAAGTTCCAAGGGGATCAGAGAGAGAGAGAGAGAGAGAGAGAGAGAATAATAAAACGAGTAAGAGATCCTGTGGGTCATTAATCGCTTACCTTTTCACATATATATCATATACATTTAAGTTTGGGTTCATTGTTCTATACACAATGCATCTCGATATTTGAGATTGCATGATGGCACTTTTCACATCATTACCTAGTAGCTCGGACATGTGCGGGACGTCATTGCGTATCATGTGGCCTACAAGTTTCCTAACTGGAATATTTAAGGTCATCACTGCTCTCATAGCAGAAGACTGCTATTTCACACCCTCTAACCACATGTTATGGAAGAATTTATGTTTACTATATTTCACACGATCAGGTAAAGAAAGGTATCTCTGCTCAGCGGTACAGGCAAGATTAGAGAGTTTTTCTCAACCCTAACAGCTCCTTCATGGCCCAGTTAAAAAGTTTAACGACCGACTTAACATCCCACACACACCCACGATTCGCAGCCGTACAAAAGTGAGAACACGTGTCGCGTCAAAGTCTGTGCTTCACAATGAATAACACATCGTTAATTTTTTTTTATAAAGAAGACAAACTCCAGCACACGACATAATTTGTTTTGTGCATGTAGCATCACCGCAGACAATACTTAGCCATCACAAGTGAAGGGGCTCCCCAGGTACACGTAACCCGCACATTGCTCCGCCGATTGCCCGTCCTCTTGAGGTGGCTCCGCGTCCCATGGCTCGCCGTTGATAACAAAGAATTTCGTTTTAGCTGCATTGACTTTCATTCCATAATCACCAAAAAGCTAATTCAATATCCCAGTCTTCCTCTGCAAATTAGTTCTCATTGTGCCTACTATTGCGTCATCCATATATACAATAAATGTAGACATTATATAAGTGTCTCTGGTTCACATCTGCCCTTTATTTTTATTAACTCATCTATGTAAATTATTAATAAAAGGCATGATGTCGATAGACCCTGCCTTACATAAACGGTGATCAGAACTGCACATCCCACAATATTCTCGTTACGCTATACATCGCCACTATGGCTGCTAACATCACCATTCCACACCCAAGATGCTTGAGAAAGTTGAGAGAGTATGGAGAAGGAAGAGAACTAGTGACTGATGATATTAATGCACATACGAGTATATGAATACTAAGAGAACTGATGTACAGGAATGGTGAAATGTTTTGGGAGTTTGTTGATGAAATGGAGTTGAAAGATCTGAATGTTACCTTGGCCGAGAGGCGTGTGATGTGTGCAAGAGAGTATGTTAGTGAATGGAAGAATGCGTGAAATTGTGTCGCGCAAGTGGATAGATGGGAATGGTATGGTTGATATTGTTTGATCACAATATACTGGTTGTGGAGTGCCTAATGCATTTTAGGAATGAAATGAAAATGACAAGTAAGAAAAGGAAGTGGAGATTGAGAGATGTAGGGAATTTTCAGGTTGATATGAGTGAAAGTTGGGATGATGTAAGTGTGCATAATGTGGAGCACCTGAATACAACAGTGGTCGAGGATGTGAGGAGTGGTGCTGAGAACCAGATAGGTTTGTGAGATTAGGCAGAGAAAGAGTGTACGTAAACCATGTTGGAATGATAAAATCAGAAAGGCTAGGAAAGAACGAAAGAGAATGATTAGACAGAAGACTGAAGAAAGAGGCATGAAAGCGATGAGGCAGAGAATGAGTATCAGAATGAATGGACAGCATTTGTGAAACAGCAGCGACTGACAAAGCGAATCATAAAGAATCCCAAAAGGAAGTGTGGAAAAAAATGTGATTGAATCTTTAAGGGAGAAAGGCATACAAGGTGGCCGTGAATGGTGTAACTTCATGAGAGATAAGAATATGTCAGGCAGTGTTGGTGTTGAGAGTATGAAAGCGAATGGGGTAATTACTCATATAACGGAGAAGGATGGAATCAAGGAGGCAATCAAAGAGTTCTGGGAAGAAGTGGGTGGTGTAAGTGAGGTGTTTGGTGTGAGAGAAGGATGTGTGAGACTGGAAAGGAAGAATACAGATAAAGCGGATGAGAGAATCAGCAGAGAGGAAATGGAGATGTGTGTGAGAAGGCAGAAGAATGATAAAGAAGTATGCCCATATGATATACCGTACAAGTTCTACAAGAATGGTGATGAGATAGTGATCGATAGAATGAATTATTCAACCAAGTGTGGGATGAAGAGAGAGTGCCGAGGAAATAGAATGAGTGCAGAATGAGTCTGTTGCATAAGGGAGATAATAGAGTAAAAGTGAGTTGAAGAGCTACAAGTGAACACAGTAGGTAAAGTTTTCAATGCAGTGTTGAATGAGAGATTGTGTAAATGCATTGAGAGAGCTGGAGTGTTAGGGGAAGAACAGAATGGATTCCGTGTGGAGAGGAAAGCTGAGGATAATATGTTTGTGGTAAATTAAATGATTGAGAGAAAAAAGCAGGGTGGAGGTAATTGTACTTAGACTTTCTGGCAGGCCCGTTTCTTGCTATATGCAAACTAAACGTTTGCATGGGGCCCTAGAAGCCACCAGGGGCCCACAAGCTGCCATTATTACTATTATTATTATTACTATTACTATTATTATTATTATTATTATTATTATTATTATTATTATTATTATTATTGTTGTTGTTGTTGTTGTAGTTGCTGTTGTTGTTGTTCAAATGTTTGTTGAGAATCGACAGTTCCAGAAATTCAGATATCTTTATGGATTTTGTTATATTCTCCTGAAATCTGGATCAGGACTCCAGAACCTGCGTGTGGTCCTTTGCCCACGTCAAGCAGGCGACTAAAGAGTGACGGTGATGTGGCATGGAAAAGGATATACTTAACTTTCTGGTGCCGAGAGAAAAAAAAAAAAAAAAAGAAAGAAAGCTGAAGAAAATACACGCTTGCAGAGTAAAGGTAAAACATTTATGGTGTTGATTTCCTGTGATATATATATATATATATATATATATATATATATATATATATATATATATATATATATATATATATATATATATATATATATATTTTATTTATTTATTTTTCGAAGACACCCTTATTAGATGAAAAAAAAAAAAAATCTACTTATGATTTAATATTTTTGAAAATAATACCTTCACATATAGTATATAATATGGAGGGTGTATTTCACCTGTTAATTTTGAGGGTAAGTTTTATAGTCTGTGCCCTTTACTTTTCGCTTTCTGTCACGACGACACCTCGCAAAGGCTTCCTGGTGTTCTCTATTATGGACAAACTATGATATCTAACCTCGGGTCGGCTGATCTCGTAAACTTTACACATTTATATTTTTTATCGAAATTTCGAAATTAGGTATACTCGTATACCTTAAAGGGACACTGCTACTGTATCATATGTATAATCATGTTAAAGAAAGAAGGTTAACATATTTACGAATTCAGTTTTTTCCTCTTAAAGTCCACCAGATGAAACATTTAAATGTAAAAGGAGTGGTTCGAACCTTCTTGGAGGGCTGGGAATCCATCCATCATAGTTTCACAACACAAGGGGACCAAACAGCATTTCGCATAAGGCCCCCACAAGACTAGAAACGGTACTGGGAATCTCAGTATCCAGTGGTAGGAAGATTGTATTGTAACATTAGATTAAGAGAACTACCACTTTTGTTATATTGTAGGGTTCTTATGGATAATGTCCGCACTGACCTCATTCTTCCTCACTGTCATACTTTCCTCAAGTTTGACTGTATCAATCATCACTGATAACGGTGCATCCTGAGTGAATAAGGTCTTCATGAACTGTTATCAATTGCCCTGTTTATGCGTGTGGGGGAAACTGACTAAGGACGTAGAGAAGGGGAGGGAAAGAGCTTGGTGAATTGCCAATTAAAGAAAGACAGGAAGAAGGAAAAGAAAAGAAAAAAAGATTAAGATAGTAAGTTTCCCAAAAACAGTGCGTCAGTTCTGTTCCGTACATGTCTTAATGCTCCTTCCTTGATCTAAGAAAAGAACAGAAACAAAGAAAGAATTCCAGGGTTAACCATTTGAAAGGGACGAAGGAATGAAGCTACCAGCTAACTCTTGCATTAGGAAGGTGGACAGAATAAAGCCATAAGTAAAACAAGTCTTCTGAAGTGAAAGTGAAGGAGGGCAAAAGAACCTAGAGTTCACCAGTTAAAGGGATGAAGGAGTTAAGATACCGGTTAAGTCCTGCATTAGAAGAGTGTATAGGATAAAATATGTCTTCCAATTTTGGGTAATCCATTTGGATCTTTATGGACCAGCAACTCAGTTTTTTTTTTTTTTTTGTATTTGTATTTTATTTTTTTCATATTTATTTATTTTATTTATTTATTTATTTATTTATTGCTGCCTTTGGTCACTGCCCATCTAACATAAAAATGAGTTGTGCAGCGTAACTGAAGGAGAAGGGAGGGAGTACTCATCTCATGTACTAATAAATGGAAAAACAGAAACAGACAAAGAATTCCAGAGTTCACCACTAAAAAAGATTAATTAGTGACGATACCGGGTAAGTCTTGAATTAGGAAGGTGGATTGAATAAGGATATCAGTAAAAAATGTCTTGTGTAGCGAAACTGAAAAAGGGGAGAAGGAGACATGCAGTTTTGGTTTAAAATAGTTGATATTGTCGATGGATAAATGTATGATGTATAATTTATGCATTGCTTCACAAACCTTATTTTCTAGTGTCTGAGTTGACCAGTACTTTCTCTGAGTTATGTGAACTAGCGCATTGAATTTACTTAGCTTTTATTTAGCAAGAACCTGTAAGTGAATAATTCCTAGTTCATACTCATACGATCATGTAAGCAAGTCACACTTTTAAACCCTGATACTGAATCATACTGTACACAGACCACGAGATCCCACGTCTCCTTAAGGATATATGCGTCATTCCAGGATAAAAAATCTCTTAATTGTAATGACTTATTCACTACATTGGGCAATTTTTCCATCTGGGATACCTGTAATTGTGTGTATATATATATATATATATATATATATATATATATATATATATATATATATATATATATATATATATATATATATATATATATATATATATATATATATATATATATATATATATATATATATATATATATATATATATATATATATATATATATGTGTGTGTGTGTGTGTGTGTGTGTGTGTGTGTGTGTGTAGTACTAAGTAATTAAGTTGTTAGATTTAGTAGTAGTACGACTCCTAAATCAGAGAATATCTTTTTTTTAAATGACACACACGCAGAGTACTAAAGTCATAGTGATTCTTCCTTCTTTGAGTGTATCATTCTCAGGCGATGCATTAAATGATAAATTAATTAAGCAGCCATCACCACACCACGCGATCAAATACGCAATAACCACCACAGTCTTGGCGTGATGAGATACGCATTCACCATCACGTAACAAAATACACACCCACCACCACCACCACCACCATTTGAAGAAAATGGCATCTACCATCACAGTCACGTGATGCGTCACGCGTTGAACCCTCCGGCAACGTCTACTCTCTCTCTCTCTCTCTCTCTGGGACACTTATGATTTAACACACAATCAGATGAGAACTACCAAACCAGTCACGCAATGCTATTATCACCCGCCACGCTCAGACCCATCGGGACCCTTCATTACTTCCCGTGCCAGTGAGTCACATAACACACACGAACTGATCCAAATGCGTGAAAAGAAGTTGAAGAAAAACATAAATACTAGCAGACTTGAGAGACAGGAGGTGGCACGTTGAACTGGGACACAAACAGTGGGGACCTTGTATCAGAGAGCGTCTGAGCGAGAGAGAGGCAGGGAGCGGGTGAGGTTTGTGTACCAACTTCGCCACTGACGTGAGTGTGTGTTTGGAGAGTGGTGGTGGTGTGCCAGCGGGGACGAACTCAGCTGGAAGACAACATAGGTTTCTCTACCTGCGCAGTTCATCTTAGTGTGGGGAGGATTACACAGATAGACCTTGAGCAGCGCTACAAAAGAATCGCCACACGAGTTGAAGCCGCCGAGGACGCTGCAGGGCTGCAAGGTCGAGGAATTTGCTACTTGAGGTGAGCTTACTAAGGATCATATTCTGAAACACTTCTGTGCCGCACCCTGACTGTTCTCAAAAGGCTACACCGGTATTTAAACGTACTTTTATGATCCTAATGACAGATTAACAAGATTTCTGCATTATTAACAGGAGAAACACTCTTGAGAACCCGTCTAATCATCTCTTTGGCCTTTGAAAGAAGTTGTGGTGAAAAAGCAAAGCGTTTCAGAATACGGGCTTTAAGTTTTAGCATCGTGCTTATCCTTATCTTTACTCTTATCGCGAATGTTGTGCAGCGTCATCTGCCTTTATTGTTACGGTGCCTGCAAGCCTGTCAGTAAATCAATTATGGATATTCACAGTTTACACCTCGATCTTTATTATTTTGGCGTAAGATTTTTTCCTATTTATTTACGTGTACACGTTCGAGATGTTTTTGTTTTTTTGCAGCATAATATCTCGCTGCCCTCTTCCATCATAAGTGAACAATCGCTGCCACTCCATACTAGAAATATGTCTAGTTTTTGTCACGTACTCCTTCGGTGGTAATAAACGTATTCGGTCATGAACAAGTGAGCATGGGAACAGAATCATTCGTCACTAGGCTCCCATCTGGAGTTTAGAGATCGCGTGCTACGTCTTCCCGTTTCTTTAAATGTATTCCCACAAAAACCCTTTCATGTTTAGAAGATGATATTTACTTGTATCTGTACAATACACTCTGATATCTTACAATAGATCAGGTTTGGAGGATGGAAACTGAGTTAATTTTAAGTTAATTTGCCCCGTATTTCAAAGATAAATCCGAGCTTGTTCGCCAATCCGCTGGTGGGAACATCACTCTCAAGGTTAGAGGAGTGACCTTGTACTCCCTGACAGTGTTACCATATCGCCAGTACTCCCTAATACTGTTCTGTGTCGTGGTTTATGTAATGCTCCAAAATTTATGATATAACAGTGCGTGTTCTATGGTTTGTGCATCGAGTAGTCTTAGTTTTACACGAGTTTCATGAGAGCAGCAAAGAACATGGCGGGTATGTAACGAAAAACAACGCCATGATATATTGATCCGTTATTTAGAAACGCTTTGCTCTCTCACCACGACTATTTTCAAAGGCCACAGAGGTAAATAGCCAGGTTTTCAAGACTTTCTCCTGTTAATAATGTAGAAAACTTGTTAATCTATCCATAGACCCATAAAAACAGCACATCTAAGAACACGTATACCTTCAACTAGAGCCTTTTCAAAGTAGTGGAGGTTGGGTCAGAAGTGTTTGAGAATATGGTCCAAATTGTACGTTGACTTACATGCCACGGATGTTGTATAAGTAGCAAAGACAAATATTATTATTGATATACTTTGAAAATACCCAAAAAATACCTTCAGATTTGCTCACCACGTCCAGTTTTTGTTGCCAGTTTTTGTTGCCACGTGTGGGAGTGAGCGGTGTTCTCCCTCGGCTAATGTTCAGTAATCGATCTGTAAGGATAATCTTTTCATCGCCCGTCACCTGATAGTATCATGTTTCCTGATAAGCAATCTGGTGAAACTTCAGGGTTGTCATGATACTGAACTTAATGACGTGGGAATAAATATATTCGTAAATCTTTCAGAAAATTATCGAAATGGCGAGCTTTAAGTTTGATTTTTCTTTTTTCAAGTAAGAGCGAAGAAAAAGCTCACTGAAGTGCCAGTCTCAAAAGAAAAGTCAAAAGGATCATCCAAAATTGGGGGGTAAGTGTCTTGAAATCTCCCTCTTGAAAGAACATGATCTATTCCTACTTGTTATAGATCCTGCATACAAATAATAAAAACCACGAGCTTTAAGATTGAATAAAAATGATCTATTCCCACTTGTTACCAAAATAGTGTGTTATCTTCGCAAGGCGTTCACTTATCGCCGTAGTGGTGCATCTCCTCGGACTCTTTATCATGAAAGTACTCCGGAATTAGCTACAGTTCAGTGGACTTGAATACGAAGAGTTGCACACCCACACGATGCAGAACAGACGCGCAAGCAAAATAAAAGAACAAATCAACGAAGGAATAGATTAATAACCATACAAATAAAAACAGATAAATAGATAAAATAAAATGAAATATATAAATGAATAACTGAATAAATATATAAATAAATAAATCATAAAACTAAACGTGATAGACAAATACACTCTTTTGTTTCACTGCGTCCTGATAAACCAAACACGAGTCTCAGGTTACTATAAGCCAGCAAAAAATATGGCAACTTTTGACCATTGAATAATCTCCCCACATGTCTCCTGGGAGGCGGCGGTTTGGTGGAGGAGGCAGAGACTGGGAGGAAGCGAGGGAGGGGGAGGGGGCCAAGCTTAAGATAGTGTGGTAAACTTACCGTAATATTTGGATCCTGAGGCAATACAGTCATCTTGTATGGAGATGAGCTGAAGTGTAAATGTTTGGCTGAAGCGTGATTTGTTGAATGTATGTACGTGTGTATGTAAGCATTGTTTGTGAGTAATGATTGATAGGCGTGTGTTTTTTTTCATGGGCAAATCGTACAACAGATTTTAAATAAGTGTGTGTATGTGTGTGTGTGTGTGTGTGTGTGTGTGTGTGTGTGTGTGTGTGTGTGTGTGTGTGTGTGTGTGTGTGTCCGGGCAGCAACTCTCTCTCTCTCTCTCTCTCTCTCTCTCTCTCTCTCTCTCTCTCTCTCTCTCTCTCTCTCTCTCTCTCTCTCTCTCTCTCTCTCTCTCTCTCTCTCTCTCTCTCTCTCAACAGGGTCCTTATCCATCCTTGTAAGGAATGTGGCTTCCATGTATAAGAAGAGTCAACTCATGCTTAACCTTACTAAGCAGGATGGAGTAAAAAATTTCTCGCGTCAACATCTCTCCTCTAACAGAATGACTTCAATCTCTTATTCACCGCTGCAGTTTTACATCTTTTGCTATACTCTGCTTGTTATTTCCATCGTTGCTCCTATACATTTGCTAATTACACGTCTCCCACTCCACTTTCCCCTGCTCAACAGCAGGAAAATTTCTATTTACTCGCATCCCTATTTCGTCCATCTCACTAATGCAAGAGTTAGTCAGCATCACTACCTCGTCTCTTTCAATGGTAAGCTTTAAAACTCTCGATGTGTCCCCGTTTCTTCCGTCTCTTTCTTCCTACGACCTCAACCGTTTGAAAAGGGCAGCATCAAGACACTTTCGGAATTGATTAGGTCACTGTTATTGAAATTTTGATTTGGGTAGCGGCAAATTAGCTGTTTTTTTTTTTTTCCTCGAGTACATGTGCAAATCTTCTTTACACATAGGAGCAGTTGAACTCTGCACATTTTTAATTGTGTTCAGTAATGATGAAAATAGCACAGTAATTACATGTATAATAATTTTCTTGTTTATGGGCATGACTAAGCGCACGTACAGATGTACTAAGTTGAGCTTGCATGATCACTCCGCCCCGCCATCATGGAACTAACTCTCCATTATCAATTTATTGCCATTGATAAATCAGCATGGAGTACAACATATTGACTAACTATTTTTGATGGTTTCTCTTTCTGTAATGAATTTTTACATGTATTATTTATTCTTTCCTGTAAGTAGGTGTTTACTTGCTCTGTTTCTGTAGTTGCAGAACTACGATCATGGATATATTGATGTACTTGTGAGTGCGGCCAATTCGCAGATACGTAATTCAGCTGTCAGCATTTGAAGGCCCGAGGTGTGTGGGCGGCTACCGGCTGTGGTTTATGGGTGGCGGCAGTACCATGACAGACGCACGCTGCGTTGTGCCTGCTATCGCCCTAGTCTATCAAAACTCTGCCTAAATAATTATCTGAACATACACATTTTCATATTGTTCCCCTTTGACACTCACCTGGTCAGAGACTTAACACGTGTGATCTCACCTACAGAAGTGAGATAAGAACTAATTAGCAGTGACCAGGAATAAGTGATGCATTATATTCACTCCCTCCTTGTGACGCAATCATGACCCTGTTCAGCTGAGTGTCTACAGTAATAAGTGACCTATATACAAAATCGTAGTATTCTGAGAGGCTGCCGTCCTACATTGCAATTCAATCCAAAGCCGTGGCTTGTGTCTCTGTCTACGATTACGTCTGTATGTATTCATGCACTATTGGGAAAACTATAACCTGACATAAGAAATGCATGAGAAAACAACAACGAAAAAGAATAAAAAAACACACACAGAAAATGATGAATTATTTTGGCAGCATAAAAAAAAGTATTAATCCTCAGGTAAAAAATAAATAATGATAATAAAAGTACACACACAGTTTTGGATTTTCATCAATCAGGTTTACACCAGGTTAGAGTTTTCTCAATAGTATGTAGTATATGGGTATATGTATGTGTGCATCTTTTTCTATATTCAAAAGGGGATCTATTTACAGATGGATGTATTTACGTATGCATATGCTCTCAAACATTAAATCCCAGAC
>NC_087153.1:18612500-18627500 GCF_035594125.1 Scylla paramamosain
CGCGGTCGAAACATGATTCAGTAGAGCACAGCTGTGATTAGCCTCTTACCACAACAATTATCATACTTCTAGCAACGCTTCACCATGCCACTCCTCCGAGCACCCGTAAGAAGACTACTTTACCTGCGCTGAGCTGAAAAAGAAACCACTGTTCTCTCTCTCTCTCTCTCTCTCTCTCTCTCTCTCTCTCTCTCTCTCTCTCTCTCTCTCTCTCTCTCTCTCTCTCTCTCTCTCTCTCTCTCTCTCTAACCGGTAAGTGAAATGAATCCTGGAGGATAACATCAAATCTGTCTGGGAGGTCTTATGGGTGTTCAACGATGTGTTCACGATATTGACAAGGATTCCGGATCACCAACAAGCGAAGGAGTCATAGAAACATGATTGGTTATCACTATGATGTTTGTCAAATGTGTCTGGCAGTTCTTGTGGGTTTCCAAGGACGTGTTCATGATTTTAGTGATGGTTTGACAAGAATTCCTCATCACCATTAAGCGGAAGAGTCATAGAAACGCGACTAATTATTACTGTGACATCATAAATGGTTCTTATAGGCATCAGAAGTGCTCCAGATTCAGAATAAGGACTCAAACATTTCAGCGTCATATCTCGACCTCTTTTAACAGGATGCAGTGTGGGATATCTATAAACGATGAGAGAGAGAGAGAGAGAGAGAGAGAGAGAGAGAGAGAGAGAGAGAGAGAGAGAGAGAGAGAGAGAGAGAGACCTAACTAATCGTCTGTATGGCCTTTGAAAATGGTCTTTATGAGAGTCAAAAGTGCTACATGTTAGATGGTTGCTCCCGGTGTGTTGTGCCTTCCTTCCTCCGTGCAGTGGTGCTCCCACGAAATGCTGCACTGGAGGCTTCGTCGTAAACACATCAGATTGACTTTACAATGTTGATAAAGTACTGAAGCTAGATTGATTAACTTTGTTTATTTGTGTGTGTGTGTGTGTGTGTGTGTGTGTGTGTGTGTGTCCTTTTGTATTTTTTATGGTATCGAATCAAGGTCGCATTGTTCTCTTCCATATTATAAACAAATGTTTATTTTTTCTTTTCTACTCTTCTTTTTGAAAAGTATGGTTTTTAAAAGGTGCTTCTGCTATTTCACATTTAATTTTATCTTACAATACAGTAGTCGATCAAATACGTCCTACCTGACGACATCCATTACCTTGCTGTGTGTTGCCGTTACTCGTATATGGCATGACTTGTTAGACGTAAACACATGTAAAAAACATACAGGTATTAATCTCCACGCGTATATTGGTAGCCTCCGGAAACAAACGTGGCGCCATCACTCATGTAAGGCTCGGTTTGTTAGACGTATAAGAAATACATATAAGAAATACAAACAAACAACAATAACACAAACGCAGCGCAGTGTTTGTAATCGCTACTATAATGTCCTTTTCGTGGTTAGTGCGGGAGATAAGGGATAATCTCCATTGTCATATTCTTTTGACTATTTTTTTGCTCAGTTTACCTACCGACAAGCGAGCTCAGCCCCTAGTTATCACACTGCCAAGTGCTACGCGGGCAACACCAGCAACGTTACTCCCTGAGTCACCTTCCTCAGCATACCTCAGCTAAAGGCTTCAGTTTGCCACCCAACAAACAGCTCGTGTAAATACATCAAAGCCGATTGACAGCAAGTAGTGGAATAGCGAAGCTTTCTTATTCGGAGTGTGTGTGTGTGTGTGTGTGTGTGTGTGTGTGTGTGTGTGTGTGTGTGTGAGCAGTAGTGGATCTGGAAAATTAGAAACAGGGAAGGAAGAGAGGAGGGCAAATCTTAAAGGAACCATGCCAGTTAACTACTAAACCGGGTATTAAGTATTTTCCTTCTGAGATACTCGTATTACCGCCTGTAATCATACTCTAAAAAACATTTACCAAAGATCATAAGTTAGTGAATTTCAAACTTTGTTAGGATCATTTAGTACTTTAAGCTTCCTCTGAGATATTCCCTGTTCCTTCTTGGACTATCATATGATTTGTGACTTGCTTCAACGCGTGCAGTCATGATTTGTGGGAGTATGACTATCAAAAAGCCCCAGTGTTACACACATAGGCACGTTACTGCATATGCTTGCCTAATCACTACCACTACATTGACAATAAAGTGGTAGAGGAATGGATGGACTCAACAATCGGGCTGTTAGTCATTAGGAAGTTTTAAAAGATCTAACAAATTCATGAATGAGGATGATAAATGGAAATAAGTAAGTTTGTTTCATACAATGACTGTCATGTGTTGGCCTGATGGTTTCTTACAGCTTCCCTTATTATATTGGATGTGGTTGAGTGGTTGAGTGGATGGATGAATGTGGTTGAGTAAGTAGTGAGTGAGTTGGTGAGCATTATTTTAGTGTGTGGATCCACATGCTACCTAGACGTCCGAGTCTAGAGACGTTTAGGGTACCAAGTGGTTTAAGTACCAAGTGTCTCGAGTACCAAACGTCCTGAGGCCTACTCGCACTCAGGCCGATCTGTCTTGAGGATCATCTGACCTGAGGCCTGTATAACCTGAGTACCATCCGCCCCAGTACAAAGTGACTGAATCCCTGTTAGTGCTACTACTACTACTACTACTACTACTACTACTACTACTACTACTACTACTGCTACTACTACTACTACTACTACTACTACTACTACTACTACTACTACTACTACTATTACTACTACTACTACTACTACTACTACTACTACTACTACTACTACTACTACTAATAATAATAATAATAATAATAATAACAGTGGTAAACAAGCTATCCAAACAAAGTTAAGTATATCTTTCGTGTATTTTAAGTAGGGAATTTCACGAACATTTTCATTACACCTATCTTGAAAAGAAGAAAAAAAAAAAAAAAAAGAGAAATAAGTGAATAAGTAAATAATAATAATAAAAAAACTCCTGATAAGTACGATAAGGATCTGCATTTGACACACAAATCCCGTGAACGTACTCAGTGACTGCAGAAGCAACGCGTGTGGTTATCACATGCCAGTGAAGCCTTTGCCAATATAGATCATGGTAACAGTGCAATCTGACTGCTGGGACCACGATATTAGGATCTCGAGTCCACGATGTCAGGTTCTCCTTTTCACTCAATTATTCAGTGCATCTCCAAACACGAAACACGAATCAGTAGGTGAAAATAAAATGTTCTACGAAAAGGGCTTGTTCACAGAGAGTCTCGAGTTGAACAGGAAGATGCAGAGACAAAGTACTGGCAACATCCCGGGTTTATTCTTAGAGACGTTTCTGTAATGATGATCTGAAGATGAGATTTGGGAACTACTGACTTAGAGAGCTTGTCCACATAATCTCAAGTTGAATAGGAAAGTGTAGAGGCAAAGTAATGGCAACATTCTAAGTTTATTCTTGGAAACGTTTCTGCAATAAAAAAAAAAAAACTCCCATCATTACACCAACATTAAAAAAAATGTTGATCTGAAGGTGAGATTTGGAAACTACTTACTTAGAGAAATGTTTTTTTTTTTTCTTTACAGATAATTACCAAGGTTACTGAAAAAGACAGGTGTGGAGCAGTTGCAACCTTTACGGCGTCTCTGTGGCTTTTACTGCGTGTGTTGGTCGGTGGTTTGACTCAGCATTCTAATCCATAATGATCCTGGACCCCGATGACTATTATGGAACTACCGACGAAAACAAGGAAGCGGGTGAGTGAGTGAGGCTCCTTGTTCTATCTTAAGACGAGAAATCGTCGGTTCAAGCTCGAAAAGAACACAAAGGGATAGAAAGGAATGGGTTCTCAAATATAGTGGTAAATGAATGGAACAGACGCTGTAATCATGTTGTTACAACCGAATCATTAGGGAGCTTTAGAAGATTAGATACAATTATAATCACTGCGTATATCATTCATGTGTCAACGTACTTTCAATGGAAATTTGTGGGTCTTTTTTTAAGGGAGTTTTCATAATTTTAGTTGTGGTAATTTAGGAACGGTTTTTTAAAACTACATCTAGACCATACATGTTTTGCCTTACGTCGAAAAAAAAAAAACATAATTTGTTACTGAGTTACAGCCGTACAATGAGTAAAAATTCCCATTTCCCGCTGTTAGTTAATTGTTGATGTCGAGTTATTAGGGAGCTTTAAAAGAAGATTGGATAGATTTATGGATGAGTCTGATAGTGGAAATACGTAGGTACTGCCACGTGTAGGCCTTACGGATTGTTGTAGCTTCTCTTATTTTCTTAAGTTCTTGTATTCTTGTTTAGTCCCCTGAAAGCAATCTTGGTGAAAAAGCCACAGCTGACAGAGAGCCACGTGAAACCTCTGCCAATGCCCTGAAGATCCTAAATCAACTCCATCTCTTGCTATTCTTATCGTCAGAATCGGTCACTGGCCCTGGTTTACCCATGGAGATTAAGGTCCATTCAGAAACGCTTTGTTTTCTCCACGACTATTTTCAAAGGCCACAGAAATGATTAGCCGGGTTTTCAAAAGTATTTTTCCTGTTAATAATGTAGAAATCTTGTTAATCTGTCACTAGAACAATAAAACACCCTTAAAAATTTGTTTGACTTTAACCAGCGCCTTTTGAAAATAGTAGAGGTGCGGGACGGAGTGTTTCAGAATATGGTCCCAATTTACATCCCTCTGTTTGTACTAAATATTATCTTTCAACAGAAACTGGACTTCTTCACGAAGAGCCTGATGAAGAATGGGGTTTTGAGAGAGAGAAAGCCCCTCGTCGCCAGTACCTGTATGCGGAGAACCGCAGGACGGAATATGAACACCGAGATGTGGTGATCAAAACTTACAAGTCAAGATTTTGGATACTTTTCCTAGCTGCATTTCTGTGCTGGATTCACGTGAGTTAACCAAGTATTTCACTCCTAGTATTTCACTCCTTATCGAATAGAACAGTTAATAAGCAGGTAAATTAAGGAGACCAATAATTCTGAAGCAAAGTACCATTAAATTTGTTCGAAAAACAGGATTGAGTACCACGAGTTATTGATATAATCTATTATCTTAAAAGGCAAGGAATGACATGCCAAAAGTTCATTATCTTATCGCGTAACACAATGCCTCCATGGTACGCGACCTCGCCTCCATCAGGTGTCCCAACTGAGACACCCATAGCTTAACCATTCATACCAGCCACAGCAACCATAGCTTAACCAGTCATGCCAACCACATATATCGAACTACACTAGATTAATGGATTATAGGTGAAGCTTTAAAAATTTCCTGCTAGATTAGACTTGAAAATCCGCTAGTTACCCTTGTGAATTCCAGTTTTCTCTCACCAGATTCATGTTTGGAAGATCAGTGGTTCCCAATGTTTTTCTGATTGCGCATCACATGGAGGTTCCGTACCGTCGTCACGTACCACTTGGTTCCAGACGAACCAGGAACTTGTTCTTCTAGTTATGACAAGCGACAACAGGCGATAGGAAGGACGGGGGAAGGGTGGGGGGAAGGGAATTGCTGGGTGTATGTGAATGTATGCATATATGTACTGTGAATAATGTATGGATGGTCTCCTGCATGATTTACATAAATATTCTACACTCACTAACTAGCAATGATAAATAATTACCTGATACTATACTTGAGAAAAATCCATAGCATTACATTAAAGCAAACACGCTAGACCTCTGAAGAAAGCCAAAATTTATGTCGAAAAATTGTTGAAACTGCATAGGATAAAAATACAAAACACATCAAGCGGTAAAAATTTATCTGAAAAAAAAAAAAAAAAAAAAATCGCACATATCCCCAAAAGCGCTCGCGTACCACCTTGAAGGCCCTCGGGTACCACCAGTGGTACGCGCGCACCACTGGTTGATAACCATTGCGATAGGTCTATCAGAAAATCCGCTTAATTGGCACCACTGAGCTGAGCACATGAAGGAAATAAAAGAAAAAAAAGAGATAATCTGTATTTCGTTATCTTATCATGCACCATAAAACAAAGAGAGCGGGGAACTGTAGCACAAACATTTTTTGCTGCATGAATTAATGAAATGTAAAGCATATTATGATCCGCTATACTGTCTCCAAAACGATATACAGACTACATCAGTAATTTTTTTGTTCACTCACTACTGATGTTCACACTAGGTTGAGTGTGGTTGATATTATGAAAGAAATACATGTAACGTGCCAACATTTCATTACAATCCAACAAGCGTCATCCTTAGGTGTTAAAAATTATGCCACTAAAATGTCAGAGGGTTGGATTAATTTTGCACGATTTGACAAACCATGATCAGAGATAAGCTAACTTCTGAGCTCGCTAGTTCAAATCTTCAGAGAATACTAACATCTTGAGAAATGAATAGACAGCCATCGTATTAGAGAGATATCATCATCATCATCATCTTCTTGGCCCTATTGATCCGTGGTGGGGTCGGCCGTTTCTATATGTTGTTCTAGTAACGTGTAGTGCATCCTCCTCCTCTTGGCTCAGCTGTCTCGTGTCTCTCTTTATTCCCTCTCCTCACCTAATCCTTTGTCTTCTCCCCTCCACCTGGCTCCTCTACGCCACCTTCAAAGGGGTATCCTCTTCCATCCTGGCCACATGTCCATACCACCTCAGACATGCTTCTCTTGCTGAAGAGGTGTGGAGCCTTAAATGTGTACATATCTGAGTATAATATTGCTTTTTTTTTTTTTGACGTATAAGAGTACAATGTGGTATTTTTCCCCAGACATTACAATGGAGCATGTGGGGGCCCATCAGTGAAAGCATGAATGCTGCCTTCCCGGGCTGGGATCCCTCCACCGTGGCTCTCATGGTCAACTGGGGCACCATCATGTACATGCTGTGTGTGGTGCCGCTGTGCTGGGGAATGCAGCGATACGGGCTGCGGGCGGGCGTGCTCACCAGCGCCACCTTCATGGCCATTGGCACCGGCATCCGCTGCTTCACCAGGCAAACTCCCACCTTCACCATGTACGCTTCCTTCCCTTCTCGTATTTCACTGATATCGTTGTCATGACCAGGCCGTCGTTAAGTATAGTTGATAATGATGAAGTGAATAGATGGAAAAGAAAGGAAGGGAGAAACTTATTTCTCATGTCAAGATTTAAGTGTCTGTGATGGTGCGTGAAATAAGTACCTTGTGTAACTTAAGCTTATGAATCATCTTGTTCAGCGATGCATTTCTACTTATGGTATAAAGGATATTTTTATTTTCAGTTAGTTTTTAAAATTAAAATGTAATCTGACCTATTTTTTTTTTTTTTTTTTCAAGTAACTCCATCCCGAGTAGAGGTGGGTTTGCGTATTCCAAACTTTAGGAAGATAGAAATGAAAAAGAAAGATAAATCCAGCATGATTCTGGTTCAAAACATTTCAGGTAAAAGATTCTAAACCTGTATTAAACTGAACTAATTCTTGTTTGTGTCTTTGAACAAAATGTAGCAAGTCACTTGTGTTGCAGTTTGGCCCACATTTGTGCAATATTGGTTGGCGGCGCCAGCGCTCTTGCCCTCACAACTCCAATGGTCATCGCCAACGACTGGTTCCCTCAAAGTGAAAGAACAACAGCAACTGGTAAGTTATGCTTCAGTCATTTCCAAAAGAGTAATGCACAATGGGGTTTTATTATCAGGAGAAACACTCTTGAGGACCCGGCTAGTCATCTCTGTGGCCTTTGAAAATAATCATGGTGAGAAAGCAAAGTTTTTCTGAACACGACTCCTAATCTCCTTAGACATCCCCACGTGTGGGGATGTCTAAGGAGATTAGCTTGAATGTCAAATGTGCCAGAATACTATATGTGAGAGGAAAAAGCAGCCGATCAGACTGGAAGGATCACGTGACTTCACTCACCTTCTCATGCTTCAAATCAACTTAAGCCATGAGATTCTTGATTCTGTAAACAAAGACAAGGCAGGAGGATTAACTTTCCATTTACCCTTGGCCTACAGCAATAATCCTTGGTCTCAGTCAACTGGGTTCACTCGGCAGCTACCTGGAGCCAACATTTGTTCGCCTCCCTGGCCCTGGAGTTACGAAGGACGACATTCAGCAGGATGTGATGCACCTTTTGTATGCAGGTGACTCTTAAACCAAATTGCCCGAAGACTATTCAAAAAATGTTTCCTTTTAATCCATTATCTGAATGAATACAGTATTGCCTTATGTATATGGACTGACTTGTGTCCATATATATAAAAATGACTTTGTATAGATGTCATGGTTCTTTTTATATATCTGCTTTTCAGTCATCTTTCCATATGCGTGTATGTACATTTCACCACTATTACAAGTGTAGTGTAATTTAGACTGATGGTGTTTTCCCGGGAACTACCTCAAAGGAGCAGACATGGCTGGAGATTTATCCTACTCATGAGGAACCTATGAAAATATGAGTCAAATGCAGGAATCCAGTACGTGTCAAAAAGCTTTATGATAATGGAGTTGCACATGGAACTGAAAAAAAAAAAAAAAAAGTGCAAAGCCAGTTTTAAAGATAATGAAAGTTGATTGTAAGCTACGTAGATAAGTTGTCTTTATTCTCAGGAGCCATCATGTAGGCGTTGTTACTATTGGCTTTGTGATAATACAGCTGCAAATTGGAACTGTAAGAGCGCATATCCAGTTTTAAATATAATAAGTCTGTTGATTGTAAGGTGAATAAGTTGTCTTTACCCTCAGGAGCCATCATGTCGGCAGTGTTACTATTGGCTTTCCTGGTTTATTATCCTTCCAAGCCACCAAAGCCTCCTTCCTTATCGTCCACAACGGAGAGAGTTGAATTCATCCCAGGTCTGGCATCTGTTATCAGGTGAGTAGTGTCAAAAACACTATACAACTCTTACGTCTTTAGCCAGTAGGAACATAAGAACATAAGAAAATTATTGGTTAGTGCTGAGTCATTATGAAGCTTTACAAGAAGATTAGACAAATTTATGGATGGAAATGATACGCTTTTCAAAAAATCCTTTACATCAATGATCTCTTAGTTGTCCATTGTAAATACAAGTACAGCTGTTATTTGATTCCTAACAATTAATCTGAGGACAATCTTTCTCTTTAACACAGAAACAAGAAGCTTCTCCTTATGGTGGCCATATACGGTATATTTGTGGGTCCACCAATTGCTTGGACCACTGTGCTAAACTTCTCTGTTCTGCCACTTGGATTTCATCAGGTATTTTTTATTTATTTATGTTTTTTTTCTTTTCATTAAAGTTATTGGTCACTTAAAGACATCAATGCATGTTAGGTGATACACCAGTCATGTCCACAAATCTGCATGTTTTACTTTCCTTCTGTTTAGGACAAGGCAATGTGGATGGGAGTTACTGCTGTGATAGTGTCCGGCTTGGCGCCAATCGTTGCAGGGCGCTTCAATGACCTGCTGCAGGGCCACATAAAGACCCTGCTGATCACCCTCATGCTGGGCACCACGGCCTTCTCATATTGGTTTCTCCTGCTGTCATATGGCATCTTGGAAGTGACCGAGTGTGAGTGCAGAGCCGCCTTGCTTCTGAGTACCTGTGAGAGAACCTAGTAGAGGTCTCTGTACAGTGGCTATCAGCCGTCAGCCATAGTTATATCTTTCAATCCGAGCTGATTATGAATATTTAAATTTCCCTTAATGATACAAAATTTTGGTGACAAAATTTCGATATTACTGACATGGCAAATTTACATTAAAGGATGTTGTGATTCTTTCTGGAAATGAAATCTTAACATTACACCAAAATTATAAAATCTAGGGTCCAGAGGATAGAAATCTGTATAGACTGTATAGATTCTAATTGCTTCTGAACTTCATCATTCCAAGCCACTTGACATATCAAGTTTATACAGATAAATACTTAAGGGAAGCCCTTCCTTCCCTCCAAATCCCTAGATTCACACTTTTAATGATCCAAATTAATTTTGATATACATAACTTATCTTTCTGAAATTTAAGAATCAAGATATTTACGCATATAAAACTAAAACAATACAACTTAAACCACCAGGGCAAGTATATGTCTCTGTTATTGGTATCTGTGCTTGCAATTACGCTGCCATGCCTCTGTTCTTCGAAGTGGCAGTGGACATTGCCTTCCCAATCTCTGACATCCTGGTGATGGGAGTGATGACAGCTGCTGACTGCCTTGCCAGTACCATCTTCCTCACTGCCTACAGCATTCCCAACGCCGGTACGCATCACAGTACATCACCTTATACACTGACATGAATGAATGAATTGACTAAACATTTGATTGTAGTATTCTCTTATTTACCTAGAAGGCAAGGCATTAATATAAACAACAGATCAGATTACGTGGTTTTATTAATAGGAGAATTAGATAAGTGTGACGGAAGGGGAGGCTTAATTACTGTTCCATTCCAATGAATTAATGAAGCTGTGTGTTGTTCCAGGATATCAATGGATTACCTACACACTGACCTTCACATCTGGCATTGGCATCATTCCTCTGCTGTTCCTCAAGTTTGACAGCACCAGGGCTCTTATTGACAACCAAATAAACTCTGCACATCATATATAAATTACATCTGTTAGTTTTTTTATTTCATTTTTTTTCTTACTGCATTCACTTTTATAATTTCAGATTCGTCTGTAAGAAATAAAAGTCAACCATATACCCAGGGTATAAGACACACCCCAATTTTTCCAGAGTTTTAAGAAAAAGGAAGACAATTATTAGTATTTATTGGTATCTTATAAATTTATTATAATATTTTGTTATCTATGACATTTAGCTGAGATCTAATAATGTAGGTCTCTCTCTCTCTCTCTCTCTCTCTCTCTCTCTCTCTCTCTCTCTCTCTCTCTCTCTCTCTCTCTCTCTCTCTCTCTCTCTCTCTCTCTCTTTCTCTCTCTCTCTCCATACATTTGAGCTATGCGGAATATTTGCAGTAAAAGTATTAAGGGAATATTCTAAGGTGGTCACCTCTGAGGGAAGCAGCTGAGTCAACTTTACTTATATGTAGTTAGAGCAGCTGTGCGAGTGTGTGGTCTGTTTATTTACTTATTTATTTATTTATTTATTTTGAGAAATATGGTACCCATTAAATACAAAAAGGTGTTATTTTTCTGGAGTGTCCTGCCCAGCCTCTATCTTTTCTCCTCCTCTCTTTCTTCTCTCCTATATAATGCATTACTATAAATACAACTGATTTACTTGATCCTCTGCGAGAAAAAAGCAGTAGTAGGTTTCAGTTTTCACTTTAATCCCATATAGTGAGTGTTACTTTCTTTCTAGACATAAATATCCACGAAAGGAATTTCTTTTATATATATATATATATATATATATATATATATATATATATATATATATATATATATATATATATATATATATATATATATATATATATATATATATATATATATATATATATATATATATATATATATATATATATATATATATATATATATATATATATATATATATATATATATATATATATATATATATATATATATATATATATATATATATATATATATATATATATATATATATATATATATGTATATATATTTCATTCGTGGATTCTTTTCATTAAATAATAAATAAATTAATAAAGTATTGGTATGTTGTAAAAATCACAGAGGGCATCGTTACGTAGTTAACAGCCAGTCTAACCATCACCACAACACAGTAACAGTCTTATTTTTGGTGCTTCAGTCTTTTATTTTGTAATACCAGTTTTCTTAGCACTTTCAGTATAATACATTACTGTGAATATTACTAATAAATGTTTTTGTGTGCTTGGTTTGATTACTGCTTGACACAGAACACCCAAAGCCCCTCAGCCACTCCTCACTCGACGCGCCACTCAAGACCCTCATACCTACTTAACACTGGCTGTTCCATTCGTGCCCAGCCTCTCATTTACTTATGTATTAGATGCAGATGATTTTCCCATTCAAAATAGTGTTTCAGGATACGAGTCGAGAAGAAACACGTGAAAAAGATAGTACTTTAGTAGTTAGCAAAGTGACGTGATCTAGTGACTTGCATTGGTCCACGCGTTCTCTCACAATACCCTGCAAGGATGCTAATGATTCTAAAGGCTCCGTCACACTAGCACTATCACTAGGATCGTATTTTGAAATGTTTCTGCGCCGCACCTTCACTACATTCAAAATACTCTAACTGAAGTTACATGGGTTTTTAAGGGTGTATTTATGGTTGTAATGACAAGATTTCTACTTTATATTAACAGGAGAAACACTCTTGAGAAGCCAGCTATCATCTCTATGGCCTTTGAAAATCGTTGTGGTGAGAGAGCAAAACACATTTGAATACGGGCTTAAAGCTTCGTTGTTCCTCTCATATGAAGTCTGCAATAGTGCAAAGTTGCTAACTGAGGTGTAACATATTAATCTACATCAAGCGTTGTTTCATTAAGCGTGTGGGACTCGATTCATTCCAACAACTGTCACATTAAGAAAAAGAGAGAGAAAAAGTGTGAAGTCTGTAGTGATAATATTTGCTCCTGATACTTTTAATTCCAATTCTGTCGTCACCAGTCCTCTCAGCTAATTAAATCGTTCCTATTTCCATTCATCATTTATTTGGCATGTCACAATAGCTTCGAGAGGTGACAGGAATATATATTTTTTTTCATTTCAAAGTGTGCTTCGAAGAATTTTTTTATGATTATATTTTTTAGCGTGCTGTCTTTTTCTGGCGGCTTTTCTGTTACTTTTCGCCTTTTCTTTTCCTTTTTTTTTTTTTTTTCTTTAACACGTATTTATATGGAAGCCATCTTCGTGTTGCTCCTTTTAATGCTATGTCTTTTCTCACTTTAGTATTATAATGGTCATGTGTAAGGTTGACATGATTTTGAAAGACGATACTCACAAAATAAAGCGTTATTGTGCATTCAGTAAAACTTCTTTTAGTGCTTGTATTGCTTGTAGTTTATTTCTTATGAGTTAATTTGCCTTAGGTTACTAAGATAGAACAAGCATCATTGAGACTGAAGCCAGCAGGTCAGTCGCTTCCTCCCTGTCTTCAAGAGAAGTTGTATTTTGGTGTTTCAATTGGTTTTCAACTGTTTTCAGTTGACGGTCTGAAGACGAGATTGTTGTATTTCCCGAAACGCAACCAGCAATAAAGGAACGCAGTCACTGCTGTGTGTCTGCACCTTCCTTTGCAACTGAGGCACAATGTGTCGAGCCAAAGCTCCTTGACAGAGGTTTGTTTTAGATAATAAGTTGCAGACACAGGCAACTAAGGGCATTACTAAATGTACGTGTGCATTTAATTCAGTTACACGAGGTCAGCTGCACAATATCATGCAGCAGGTCTGTGAAGTCTGAAGGGCACGTAAATGAAACTTAACCTTCTAAACAGATTAAAGTTGTCAGTCTTGATATCTACAGACACCATATTTTCCATATTACATATTTTCAGGACCCTTACACATTATACTGTATCTATTTTAACATATATAATATTGTGTGAAATCGAAGACATTGTAAATTAGTGTTATTACTTCTCGTGTTACGCTGATTATCCATAAATATAAAGAGATCATTAGAATCCCTAATAGTTTGTGTGTGTGTGTGTGTGTGTGTGTGTTATTCACCTACGTACTGGTTTCGCGACAAAGCCATGAGGAAAAAGGTCACAGTTTATAGTGATTAGTCTTTAGGTACGACTGAGACGACTCACACACCACACACCGGGTCAGAGAGGTCACAACACACAAGATACACTCTATCTGTAAAGTCACACACCCGTAAAGTTGAAGACAGATACAGAGGAGGAGAACTGCATCCAGGACATGGTCAGCAGAGTATGATAGCCGTGCAGTGTGGGGGACAATTTCAGACTAACCCCGATGTAACTGTCGTGCGGCAGCAAGGTGGTAGGGGGCGCCTGGTGGCCGAGAGAGGTGATGACAGCTCGTAGCTGTGACGACGCGCCTTTCCGGACCTCTTCAGCACCACCAGCTAGCCGCCAAGTGTCTGTAACGCTTTGGTCTACGGCGTGGGGCGCGCACTGCTCCTTATTGGATGGCGCAGAAAGCAATCACCAATAAGAGAATTAGCTGGAGAACTACCCACAAAGACGATGGGGATTTGTGAGTGGATGGATCAACACAGTACATAACAAGACTCTATGGAGATAAAACTGACTCAGAAAAAGTGATGAAATGTATTAGAATATTTTTCTAATACAGAATTGGAAAAAAAAAAAAAAGGACTGAGGAAGTAGTGTAACAGTGAAAAAAAAAAAAAGAAAAAGTAGTGCAAGAAACAAGAGAATCAAGGAGCGTAATAGAAGAAGGAAAAGAAGAAGGCGTCAGGATGGTGTATAAATATGAATGGACTCCTCTCGGCCCCCACCAGCTCAGCCTCACCTCACGCGGGACACAAAGACGATGACACCTTACGTTTTGACACTGTTACGTGGCAGTTTAGTATTATTCAGCGTTTCGGTGTTTTAATACAATTACTTTCAACACGCTTTAGAGGTTATTGGGTTTTTTTTCAAGGGAGTGTTGTGATTCTAGTGAAGGTCTAACAAGGTTTCTGCATTATCGAAAAGGAAAACACCCAAGGACTTTACAAATAATCTCTATAATCTTCGAAAAATAGTCTTGATGGAAGTCCAGAGCTTTCAAAATATAAAAAAAAAAGTCCAAGTATTTTATGCTAAGGACCAGAAGAAATGGGCTCAAGCTTGATAAAATTTGATATAAAAAAAAGTGATCGGAAGATACTGGTTGACAGGCAGAGTAGTGGCTGACTGGAATAGACTTCGTTGTCAGTTTGTTAGTGCCGAGTGGATAAAGAGCTTCAAGAGGATTAAGTAAATTTATGGATAGAGATGATAGGTGGATATACTTGGTTATGCATGCTTTATACAGGAGCTGCCACGCGTGCGAGTATCCTGATGGGTTCCTGCAGCTTCCTGTACGTTCATTATGCTCTTACATGTGCTTCAATAGTGTTCGTGTAGGTTAATCCTTGGGCTTCTAATGATGATATGATAATACTGATTTTACTGGGCAAAA
>NC_087153.1:18632500-18662500 GCF_035594125.1 Scylla paramamosain
GTTACACGTACAGCCGCGTCAGTGCTGGTTTGCTGGTTCTGGTTGTGATGTTTTTATCCCTGCCCTTCACTCATGAGCTTACCACATCGCTGGCCTACCAACAGCACACTACAGCCGTACTAACTTGAAGCTTACCACACGGCAGTCCTACATAAGAACATAAAAATATAAGAAAATAAGGGAAGCTGCAAGAAGTCATCAGGTCTACACGTGGCAGTCCCTACATGAAATATACTCACCTGTTTCCACCTGTCATCCTCATCCATGAATTTATTTACCTACCGTCATTAGGTTTGTCTCATTAGATTCTGCCAACATTGAATTAATTTTCTTTCCTTTCTTTCTTTTTATTTTCAGTTTATCATTAAGTAATCGTAGCAACATCACGTTTGCAACACCACATCAAACTTACCACATCAAATTATGCCAGCATCAAACTCCTTTTCTTTTCTTTCCTTCATCTTTTTTTTTTTTTTTTTCGATTTGTCTCTAAGTAATCGTAGCACCATCCAGTTTACCACACTACGTAGAGTCCTACTAACATCAAACTTACCCTACTTGATCTACCAACATTGAGCTCCTTTCCTTGTTTTCCTTTCATTTTATTTTTCAGGTTGTCTCTTTGAGTAATTCTATCAACATCGGCCTCTTTTTCTTCTCTTTCAATCTTATTCTTTTTCTGTTCGTTCTTTTTCCAAGTTATCTCTATGTAATCCCACCAATATCGACCTTCCTTTCTTTTACTTTCTCTCTTTTTTTTTTCAAGTTATCGCTAAATAATTCTTCTAACTTCTATCTCCCTTTTTTTTTCTTTCAGTTTATCTCCGAGTAATTTTTACTAGTAACCAAAGAATAACTGGAGATACAACATTTTTACAACAGATCAGTGATACAGCACGTAATCCTGTCTTGGCCTAACAGTGAAAGCTGCACGGCCGGCTGGAATCAATCTATATAGTACAAGAAGATCCACAAAGATGCTACCCTACCGGCCCTCGCTTGTCTTGGCTGAGCAACTGATAAGATCTGAGAAAGTTTCCTTAGCGGTGCGCCACCCGTTCATCATTTTTGTTCCTTTCTGTGTGTCTGTCTGCCAAAAGTCTCTAGTAGTTGAAGTTATACGAGTGTTTAAGAGTGTTCTTATGGTTCTAGTGACAGATTAACAAGATTTCGACATTATTAACAGGAGAAACACTCTTGAGAACCCGGCTAATCATCTCTGTGATCTTTGAAAATAGTTATGGTGAGAGGGCAGAGGGTTTCAGAATACGGACCTGTGTGTGACTGTGTATAGGTATCGGAGTCACTAAGCGATGGGTCAGTACCTTACCAGGAAGCCTCAGTCACGGACCTGCCTTGATATTAGAGGGGGAAAGGAGTAAAACAATGAGATATAAAACAAAAGCCGCACATGCCACATCAGCGGGTTGCTATGCTGTGAGTAAAAGTATATTTATAGACTATCCAGCTACGATAGAGATCATTATAACTTAATTATAGCGTGATTATAAATGATGACAACTTTATAACAAGAGTAATATGGCATTAATTGAACTCTTCAACTTGTGTAATTTCCTAATACAGGACGTCGCCGTTACATACTGTACTCACGCACGCCGCTGTGCTCATCATGCACCACTTCACTTTTGTATCCGCCTGTCTGTCCACCCATCTGTTTGTCTATATGTCTGTCTATCTATCTATCTATCTGTCTTCCTTGTTTCCTTTCTACCTATCAGTCAGTCGGCCAGTCAGTCAATCAGTCAACATATCTTTATCTATCTATCTGTCTATCTATCTATCTGTCTATCTATCTATCTGTCTATCTATCTATCTATCTATCTATCTATCTATCTATCGATTTATCTATCTATCTATCAAACTATCTGTCTATCTATCTATCTATCAGTCAATCAATCAGTCATTAGTCTACGTATCTACTTATGTATCTATGTATGTAGGTATGTATGCATTTATGTATATATGTATGTATGTATGTATGTATGTATGTATGTATGTAATATGTATGTAATATGTATGTATGTATTTATCTATATAGCGTTACTCTGAGGTAACAACACAAATACTGATGTTTTATGTGTATTTTCTTCACGTCTACTAAAAAAAAAAAAATACTAGAATTCCCTGTATCCCTCTGTCGAAGTGATGTTACTTTTTTTTTTCCTTCCTCTCAATTATATATTTTTTCTAATAAACTTAATATCTTGAAGCGAGTGTACGTGTGCGTGTGCGAGCGTACAGTATTATGAAACTCCTATGAGCCGCACCTCCTCTACATTCAATAGGTTCTAGTTGAAATTACATGTGTTTTTAAGTCTGCTCTTACGGTTATAGTGACAGATTAATAATATTTCTACATTATTAGCAAAAGAAACAATCTTGGGAATCCAGCTAATCACCTGCGCGGCCTTTGAAAATAGTCGAAGTGATTGAGAGAGCAAAGCGTTTCAGAACAGAAGCCTTAATACGAACTACAGTAATGTTATTCCACTTCCATATCTACTTTACTCGTACATCACCCAGTCAATCAGTCAGGCAGTGTGATATTGAAGAGCGTTCTTTGTTCGCGCCTTCCCTTCGATTTGAACCGTTCCAAGTACCGGAGAGTCTAATTTTGCAGCTGAGTTTAATCTTTCTTCCTCTAAATTAGTGTTATGTTACTCATCCATCATCCCTCACCTGGGGTTCTCTCTCTCTCTCTCTCTCTCTCTCTCTCTCTCTCTCTCTCTCTCTCTCTCTCTCTCTCTCTCTCTCTCTCTCTCTCTCTCATTCTCTCTCCCCAGTCGTTCCAGTCCCTTTAGTGCTTCAAACACGTTGGTAAGCCCTTCACCTCCTCCCTCGCCTGTCCTATAATACGGACAACTCAAACTTTTTTCTATGGTAACTCCTGCCTTCCCGCCACCTCTCTCTCTCTCTCTCTCTCTCTCTCTCTCTCTCTCTCTCTCTCTCTCTCTCTCTCTCTCTCTCTCTCTAACAACATTACGTCAGCCATCCTTTGTACCTTTTGTTTAGATTTTTTGTATTTTTTTTTCATTTTTCATTTTTTTTCTTTTTTGTCATGTCACCTCACAACTCATGCATTTTCCTTGTATCTTCACTATATTATTGAAACTATTACGCGCGCACGTCTGTGTGTGTGTGTGTGTGTGTGTGTGTGTGTGTGTGGGCGTGCATATGTGTGTGTGTGTGTGTGTGTGTGTGTGTGTGTGTGTGTGTGTGTGTGTGTGTGTGTGTGTGTGTGTCTGTGTAGGCATGCATATGTGTGCGTGTGTGTGTGTGTGTGTGTGTGTGTGTATGTGTGTGTGTGGGCGTGCATATGTGTGTGTGTGTGTGTGTGTGTGTGTGTGTGTGTGTGTGTGTGTGTGTGTGTGTGTGTGTTTGTGTTCTTGAAGTGATATAAGTAGTTTCCACTTTTATATAACGATATGAATAGATTTCTTTTTATTTTATTCTAATCTTTTTTTTTTTTGTCTTTTTAGTCCATTAGCTTCTATTCCAACGCTTAAATAATAATAATAATAATAATAATAATAATAATAATAAGTAAATGAATAATAATAATAATAATAATAATAATGATAATAATAATAATAATAATAATAATAATGATAATAATAATAATAATAATAATGATAATAATAATAATAAGTAAATGAATAAGTAAGCTCTGTCTTCAAACGTTCAAACTCGTTTCAATATTTATTCCTGCTTCTGTCACTACGTATACCCATAATTCCACAGACCTGAGTTACTTCAAGAGACTTACTTAGACACATGCATGCATTAGCTACCCACTCTCTGTCTAGGAGCACGAGAGGTAGCAACGAAGAATAGGACACTGATAATTCTTTCTTTCACACTCACACCTTTATTGAAACTTATAATGGCCTCTATTTTATAACTTACTCTAAATAAATTATTGGACCAAGCGTAGTTGTAGCATATTCCTCCACCCCCAGTCTTTACCTTACCTGTTTACTTATTCAGTTACTTATTGATCTACTTATCTCCATATTCTTTGTAGTATTTGATATCCCTCTTCTTTGATTTTTCCTGGCCGGGAGACAGCACAATTCCTCCCCATCCCCTCTCTCTCTCTCTGGACGGAGGGAAGAGCACATCGGTCGCCTCGCCTCACTGTCACAAAGTTCTGGCCTCACCTGATAGAATGTTCCATGGCTTGCTGTGTGCTCGTGTATGGCGAGTTTCTTATTAGTCAGGGGAGTCTCCGTATGAAGTGAAAGGGTGCTGGAATGAGAGAGAGAGAGAGAGAGAGAGAGAGAGAGAGAGAGAGAGAGAGAGAGAGAGAGAGAGAGAGAGAGAGAGAGAGAGGGAGAGTGGGCGAGTCAGGGAGGGGGAGCTAGAAAACAAGCCAGGTCCGGCGTCCCTAAGTATTATGAACTCAGGATGACCATTCAGTGTTTCTAAAACATATATTGTAGCTTATGGTGAGTCTTCCTTTAATGTGCGAAAAAAAAAAAAAATGCTTTCATATAGATCTACAATCCCGTTTGTGAATTAATTCAATAGGTTAGACGCTGAGGATGACCACCCAGTGTTGCTGAAAGATAAATAGTAGCTTGTGGCCAGTCTTCTTTTTTATTTTATTTTTTTTATCTATGAAAAAAAAAAAAAAATATATATATATATATATTGTTCTATAACCTCATTTGTAGTGAATGAGTGAATGAGGGAGACTTCCAGCAATATTACTGAGGGCCAGCACGAGAATCTCTGCCAACTCTTTCTACAGAATTCTCTGCCCACTCACAAGGATGCATCCCTCTCGGGGAGAACCGCCTTCGTCCATCCCCTCTTCTTTGTATTCCCCATGTTTGCAGAGATTTTTTTCACAGTAAAATTCAGGATGGAGTAGATCATATCTACTTCTAGAAATGAAGTGTTGTAATTGTTGACAACAAAAGACAAAATAGAACGTCAAGGAATCCGCAAGAAGCCCGCATGTTTAATAGTATTTTATGCATTTTATGCAATCACTTCTCTTACTGTCAAATGTTTCGGCATCTTATCTTGACTGCTTTGAACAGCCTTTGGTATAGTAGAAGTGATTATGAATGATGTCATCATGATTCTAGTAGCAGCTCAATATGGACTCTGCACCATCAGTGAAGGAAAAAAAAAAAAGAACACATGAAAACTCGACTAATCATTGCTGTGGTCTTTGAAAAAAATATATTCCTAGTGAGAAAACAAAGCGTTTCAGCATACGACCCTGAGTCAGTGTCAAATTTGCTGATTCTTATGAAGTTCTTGTATTACGTTAATCACTCCCAGCAGTTACTAAGCCACAACGCAGATGGCAATGTTGATGTTAGCTTCACGAATTAGTACACCACTACACCACATCTGAGTGAGCGCTTGAGAGTCCCGGCCAGATACTGCGCACGGATACATGAACACAATGACATTTTCTCGAAGCAATGGACTATACTCTGAAAGACCGCTGCTCCGCACCTCTACTACTTTCAAAAGGTTCTAGTTAAAGTTACACGGGTTTTTAAGGGTGTTTTTTATGAGTCTATCGACATGTTAGCAAGATTAGTAAGATAGACGAACGCAACGACATCACCCCAATGCAATTTTGGACAATATTCTGAAACACTTCTGCGCCGCACTTCCACTACTTTCAAAAAACTTTATTTGAAGTTACAAGGGTTTCTAAGTGTGTTTTTATGACTCTAGTGACAGATCAGCAAGATTTCTAAATTACTAATAGGAAAAAACACTCTTGAGAACTCGGCTAAACATCTCTGTGGCCTTTGAAGGTACCCGTAGTGATCGGGAGAGCAGAGCAGTTCAGAATACAGACCAGTCTGGCGAGAGTGTCACCACCACCTTGGGATAGAAGTGCTGTGGCGATAGTGGGCAAGGATCATGCCGGAGATGGAATATTCCCACCTTTTCCTATCAAAGGGTCTCCGAACTACGGCACACCCGCCACATCCACCCGGCCATATTCGATCCAACCGGCGGTAACTTGAAGCAAATGTGAAAAATAAATGTAATTACTTTTCCTTCGTTTTTTTATTTATTTATTTATTTATTTTATTATTTTCGGTACACTTAAGAGCAGATGACGTGGCGTGAATTGTGCAGTGTTGTGCTGTGTTGTAACCCGGATTCTAAAACGCTTTACTCTCTCACCTCGACCATTTTCAGAAGCCACAGAGATGATTAGCCGGGTTTCTAATAGTGTTTCTCCGGTTAGTAATGCAGAAACCTTGTTAATCTCCCACTGGAACCATAGAAGCACACTTAAAAACCCGTGTCACTTCAAATAGTGCCTTTTGAGTGTAGTGGAGGTGCGGCGCAGGTGTTTCAGAATACGGCCCTGTGTTGTGTTGTGTTGTGTTGTATCTATCCGCAGCGCTGCTTCCCATGCGGCATCGAGTGAGTGTTGCTGTCGAACATTTTGTGAGGCTGTTACGGAAGATGAATTAATACTGGTGCGTTCCTGATGTTTTGTTAGCTGTCTTTGATTTCCATTCTGAATTTTTATAGAACGACGCATATCTATTGTTGTGTGACTTGTTAAACTGAAGGCCACACGTTTGGTTTGATTTTTCTGTGGTTTATTCATTTGTTAGTTTTTTTTTTCTTGAGTCATGTAAATTTTAAGTAAACATTCGTAATATTTCAGTAGAAAAAAAAAAAAAAACGGGAAAAATAATGCCATGTTTTTTTCTTTCTCATTCGTAAATTTTTCTTTTGTCATACTATTGGCTTAGCCTTACCTTTTTATTTGATTTTTTAAATGTATTTTTCATCCCACCGTAAGCACGTCACCCTTTCTTTTCTCTTACTTTTTTCTCTTTTTCTTTGTACCATTTCCCGTTTGCTGTGGATCATGTTTGGTTGGCAGCTCTCCTTACCCTTCCCAGTAAAAATGAAAAAAAAAAAAAAAAAAAAACTCAGTGCAAATCATTCTTTCACCTGTAAAAAAAAAAAAAGAAAAAATCTGGGTATTATGGAAATAACTTTAGTCTGCTGATTTTTTAGACAGTTTATTTCTCGACAAAATGACACTTTTTTCAAGTTGTCATCTACACAATGAAGGAAACAACAGTGAAATTAGTGAGCTAAATAAATTTGAACTTAGCTCTCAGACGAAAACGATAATGATAGATAGTTAAGTAGATAGGTAGGTAGGTAAGTAGATAGAAAGACTGTGTGTGTGTGTGTGTGTGTGTGTGTGTGTGTGTGTGTGTGTGTGTGTGTGTGTGTGTGAGTGTGTGTGTTAGATAAAAAGATTGTGTGTGTGTGTGTGTGTGTGTGTGTGTGTGTTTGTGTGTGTGTAGTTAGATAGAAAGATAGATGTGTGTGTGTGTGTGTGTGTGTGTGTAGTTAGATAGAAAGATAGATGTGTGTGTGTGTGTGTGTGTGTGTGTGTGTGTGTGTGTGTGTGTGTGTGTGTGTGTGTGTGTGTTTGTGTGTGTGTGTGTAAGATATTTCTAAACCACCATTATTTTTATGTATCACTTCTTCTCATCAGTAACTAAGTCAAGTAATTATTGTAACAACTCATTAACGGGTTCATTTTTTCATCGGACCGGTCAGACCGCGGTTTCATGTTCTTGGTGATCCGCAGTGCTGTGTGTGTGTGTGTGTGTGTCGAGCAGAACGCTTGTTTATGTCCCTTTGCTAGTGAAATTTGAAGCTACACCGATGACTTAGGATGTTCATGAAGGAAGTAAATGTTCTGTCAATGTTAGAAGGTTCCTATGGATGAAGATGAAGGAGGAGGAAGGATTGTTTTTTAGGTAATATAGTGATAGATGGTGGTTTCAGTTGGTGGTTTCTCGGGTAGCCAGGCCGGAGTAGCAATGGCGGGGCTGGTGGTGGCAGCTCACTTGCTCATCCCCAACTGAATCTTCACCAACAGTTGCTGATCTTACTGTAATAAGAAAACAGGACATTAAATCCAGAACACTAATTGGACAATATAGAGAGAAGATAGAAGGATAGAGGGAGAAGGTAGCGAAAATAAAGAGAAGATAGAGGAAAGATGGAGAAAATAGAGAATTGGAGAAGAGATAGAGAATAAGAACATAAGAACATAAGAAACAAGGGAAGCTGCAAGAAGCGACCAGGCTTACATGTGGCAGTCCCTGTATGAAATATACCTACCTATTTCCATCTATTATCCCCATCCATAAACCTAATCTTCTCTTAATGCTCTCTAATGTCCTAGCACTAACAACATGATTACCGAGTCCGTTCCACTATTTGTAAACCAATTTTTTCCTATCTCCTTCCTAAACCTAAATTTTTCAAGCTTGAACCCGTTATTTCTTGTTCTATCCTGCTTGCTGATCCAAAGAATTTTGCTTACATCCCCCTTGTTATAATCCTTATACCACTTAAAGACTTCTATTAGGTCCCCTCTTAACCTACGTCTCTCTAAAGAATGTAAATTTAACAGCTTCAATCTCGCCTCGTAAGGAACATTCCTCATCCCCTGTATCCTTTTAGTCGTTCTCCTCTGTACTGATTCTAATAGACCTATATCTTTCCTGTAATGTGGGGAACAGAACTGCACAGCGTAGTCTAGATGAGATCTGACCAGCGCCAAGTATAACTTTAATATTACTTCCGGCCTTCTACTTTTAACACTCCTAAAAATTAATCCTAGTACCCTATTTGCCCTGTTTCTGGCTTCTATTTATTGTTTTCCTAGACGGAGTTCAGAGCTAACTATAACTCCTAAATCTTTCTCGTACCCTGTACCTACCAGAGTTTGGTTGTTTAATGTGTACCTACTGTGTAGGTTTCCTCTACCTACGTTAAGTACTTTACATTTATTGATATTAAATTGCATTTACCATCTGTCCGTCCATTCATTTGATTGAGCAGAGAATATAGAGAACATAGAAACAAAACACAGAGAGGATAGAGAAATGGAGAAATGGTATATCTTCCTTTGATTATTTTACATTCCGTGAATATGATGTTAATACTAGGTATAGGTAGCCTTTGTGATGCAGAACCTAATGTTACAGAATACAGCGGGTCTTGTTAGCCTCATTAAAGAACTACCACCAGTCCAATAGTTCCTTTTAATCACATCAACCAACTTCGTAATTAGGATAACTTCTCCCCCCAAAAAAAACTTCACATGCATTTTCATCTGTCCATCAAAGTATATTAGTGCGTAGAAGTTTTTTTTGAATAGTGTAAAAGTAAGAAACAAGGCTTGCATAGACGAAGGTAGCCTCCATCCCAGACCTCACCAGGGTTCCTAGTCTCGCCTACTGTAATACTACGCATTGAAGAACAGGGCACATAATGTTGTATCTTAAAAAAAAGTAAATAAATAGATAATTTACGTCATGTACAATTCTTCATTCTGCCCATCTGAAGTCTATTTCGATATTGTCAGCAGGTTTCCAATGGCCAGCCAGGAAAAGGCAGCGCGGAGTGAGGCTAGCCCCTGTGTGCAGGCACTTCGCTTCTGATAGTCACCTCATTATTGCGAATTATCATAATACCGCCTAATGTCAAGTCTTGCATGATAGAGGTTAATCTTAGAGCGAAGCTGTCCTCTCTTACAATTTTTCATTGTAACTGAATCTAGTGAGTCGAGGGGCGGGCAGCGCCGCAGCAGCATCAGGGGAAGCCGCGAAGCCCGAATGGCTTTTTCCCTGCTTGGTCCTTGCCAGTTATACTGTCCGTTATGGTCTGTCATTCCTGACATTATCGCTTCCTGGTTATTCATCGTCTTTCAGCTTCAGAATGTTTCACTACTTGTTACATGGAAAAGGGCAAATTGTCTTGTTATACCTTGCTCTCTTCCTCTTCTCCTCCTCCCTCCCCCTTCCTCCCGTTCGTCGCGCAGTGGACAAACCTTAAGTAGTATTTGAGATATAATAAATGTTCAGACTTAGCTATCAATACCTAGCTAGTGCTCAACGTGCTCCTCCTCTGCTTGATCCTTGATGGTTAAACCTTTATAGTCTGCCATTCCCCACGTTACCGCTTCCTGGCTGCTCATCGCGTTGCAGCTTCAGGATGTTTCACTGCCTGTTGTTGGCTAAGCAGCATGCTTCCGCCTTCGTCGTCCTCCTCCTCCCTCCCACTTCATCCCCTACGTTGTGCCTAGTCTAGTTTAGTGCTTAGGTAATATAAGTCTGAAATATAATGAATGTTCAGCCTCGCCTATTAAAACCTCACTCAATGCTCTACAAGTGTTGATATTTTTCAGTCAATATGCTCAGGTTAAGTAATCCTCCTCCAGTTCCTCTCTTGCGTTAAGAAGTGAACAAGCAAGCCTAGTTTAGTGTTTCAAATATAATGAATGTTCAGCCTCGTCTTTCTCAGTACTCTACGTGTTGATATTTTTCAGTCACTATGCTCATGTTAGTTAAAGGAAGACAGAGAAAGATGGAAAGATGGAATCGCGGTAGAACTGCAAAGGATGGGAATCACAAAGGAAGATGCAAGGGACAGAAATAACTGGAGACTCATGCATGGCTCCAACACCTCACTCTACGGAAATGGCGAAAGATACTCAGGTTAGGTAGTATAAGTTGTATTAGTGCAGGCGTGTTAATCTTTTCACTGCGAGATGCAACAGTTCACAGCACTAAAATTAATGAAATCTTTATAAACATTGACGAGAGGAAAATAATAAAGGGAATTAAAGCAGTGGACTTAACAATTTCTTAGTCAATATGATGCTTGGAGGTGGCTGGAGAGCAAGAATAGATGCCTCAGACTGGTTAGTAATTAGGGAAAACATGGTAACTAGCAGGAAAAGAGTTAAGCAGTGTTGCATAAAGCGTGGTGTAGCAGAATAACACATATACGGCTGGGCTCGGAAATATATGTGGTTTTGGGAAAAGAACAATCGCAAAACACGTTCTGCCTCTTGACGTGTCATGTTTTGCTCATCATTCTGGATTGACTCGGAAACCGGAACTCTGAAATCTTTGTACTTGTATTTTGCATTGGGTTATCAAGCATTCGGCTGTCAGCGCCAATATTTCCCTGTGATTTATTTTCCGATTCTCTCTCTCTCTCTCTCTCTCTCTCTCTCTCTCTCTCTCTCTCTCTCTCTCTCTCTGTTTCTCTCTCCAGTTTTTTATCCATATCCTTGAATACAATTTCATTTCCTTTATAACCATTCGTATTCACTATGAGAGGCTAGCGCTCCCTTCCTTCCATTGCTACCACAACTGCAGGCGAAGACACGCTTAATGGCAGTTAGTGAGCGATCTTGGGTCATTTGAATATCGCAGAAAAGTGGCCAGCTTCCGGCGCCACTAGGGTTCACCACTTCCTCGTGCTGACCACTCGTAAACGCTCACCAACGATGCGGGTGGGTCTGTTTCACATTTGCATAAAACTTCCATGCATCTCAGAGTTCACAAGTTCCCTTGTCAAATGCTAATAACAATCGATCATTAATTTATCTCTCTCATTTCCGACTGTTTCCTTATTCATACTTATTCATTTACTTCAGTAAACGCATATTAGCAAATTTACCTCCTTTCTTGGAGCATCATGAAAATCAGCAGACTGTTACTGCCGAGTCAATTGAGCTTTTAAAGATGATTGGGCAAATTTATGGATGGGGATGATAGGTGGAAATAGGTAGGTATGTTTGATGCAGAGACTGCCACGTGTAGACCTAATGGCTTCTTGCAACTTCCCTTATGTTCGCATGTTCTGAGGCACCTAGAAATGTATCTGAAGCCTTCGGGATACACTGGCCATGAGAAGCGCTCTCGCTGGGGACTGAACACCTGACACGGAAGCTGAAGATAAAGACGCGAAGTCCAGCGTGTTTCACTAATCTGTGAAACGCTTTGGTCTCTCATAAGAACTATTTTCATACCCAACAGAAATGATTAGTCGGTGCTCTCTTTTCCCTGAATGACACAGAATCTTTGAAAAACCTCCCAACGGAACCTCTTAAAAGTGGTCGAGTTAAGACTGAGAATACGTCCCCAAGTTGAGACGACCACCGAGACCCAAAGTGGATTTTTTGGTCAGTCTTGTGTTTCGTGTCGTTACGAAGTTACAGACCTGTTTTATGTTTTTCTTATATACGTGCAACATTCTTGACCTCTTTACTTCTTATTTTTGTACATCTTTTCTTGCCCATGCTCTTTCATTACGTCCCATTCCAAGTATTGCCAATTGTGTCGAGTGTTATCGTCCACTTTTTTTTCTTCTGGTCAACCATACATTCTTTTGCCTCTCTCTCTCTCTCTCTCTCTCTCTCTCTCTCTCTCTCTCTCTCTCTCTCTCTCTCTCTCTCTCTCTCTCTCTCTCTCATTGAGGATTTTAGGTCGCAATTCATTTAAAAAAAAAAAAAGAGGAAAGAAAAAGCGATCGAACGTAAGTGGCTACGAAGACTAGGCATCATTCACCGTGTGTGTGTGTGTGTGTGTGTGTGTGTGTGTGTGTAGGCGTGGATGCGCGTGGTGTGTGTAGGCGTGGATGCGCGTGGAGGGAACCTTGCCTGTATCTGCCTCCACTTTTCTCCTTCCCCACGCACACGTGCCTCCTCCCTGAGCAGTACTAACACCAACATAGTATAAAATAAACTCATGAAGATTTTTTTTTACTATGACAATCTTCTGTGATATCAAACTTCTTATATGTAACAACAACAGTTTCGTGATGTGATTGTGATGTGTGTGTGTGTGTGTGTGTGTGTGTGTGTGTGTGTGTGTGTGTGTGTGTGTGTGCACGCGGTTCGGCAAGTGTAAGGGGAAATAAAAGTGAATGAGGGAAGAATGCAACAGAGTGGAGTACGCTAGAAGGGGAGGCGGGCGGGTATGGGAGGGGGAGCAGCATGCGGGGTGCCGGAGCTGACCTAGCAACAATACTCCCAGCCAATCCCTGCCGACGTGAGGCACTCCTGACCTGCCTCACGCCTTCTGCTCTTCCCCCACGGCACTGGTTCTGCATCCTCCCACGCTGTCCTGCCGCGTCATCTCCCTCCGTGCCCACCAGCCGCAGCAAGGGGAGCTGGAGTCACGCGGGCCTGCAGATATTCCCCTCGAGGGCCACTGTATCGGGGGCGTGATCATGCAACAAGCACGCCGGCACACGTGTCTCCACGCACCCCATGCAGCCATTAAATCAGTTTGAGTTTTGTTGCTACCGCGAGCAGGAAGGGCGGGTCCCGCGCCTCCCGGGCCTGGTGCACGTATTGTGAGTGTAACTAGACGCCGGACTGAGTTTCACATTTCCACACGAAAAATAAATAGAATTTCTGCATAAATAAAGATATTTTGGCAGCGGTCGCCTGGGTCACTGGGGCCTGTGAGTTGCCAAGCAGACGGTGCAGAGTTTAAAGGCGACCTACCCAGACAGGCCAGACCGGGCCAAGGCCAAACTGTTGCTGCCATGAGCGGTGAGGCAACAGCTCCTCGCAGTGACACCTGACTGAGCCGCACACCGCTCCCATATTAACGATCCCCTACCCTCCTACCCTCCCCTTGCGGCCATCCCCCCTCCCTCCACCCTCCACCACCCTCCTACCGTACGTCCGTCCACCTAGCCCCTGATTAATATAGCCACTCTTCGCCCCCCGCACGTGTCGCTAGCCTGGGCTTGCAGTAAATCTTACATATTTTGAGAGGCCTCGTGGCTCCAGGCGCTGCCCCGACACCCTGCTGCATCTGCTGCTGCGTCCATTGAGCCGCTGCTGGAGTGCTTGTGAGGCTCGTGTAACTTACGTAATGCTGCGGCACGCTTTGAGAATGAGGGAAATAATATTTGGACGAGATTAGTAATAACATGAAGCTGCTGCTGATGATGATGATGGTGCTGGTGATGATGATGACAATGATAACGAAATAAGATTATTGACAATTATATTAATCTATCTCATACATATACCAAACTGAAATCTTCCTTTAACTTACACTACAGTTTTTCTCACTGCAAGGATTAAAATACAGAGGAAAAGCTTTCTAATCCTGTCGCTTCGTCCCGTTCAATTCTCTTTTCTTTTCGGTGCGCAGGAGACATGCTAGCAGTGTTCTTCCAGCCCGGCGTTCCTCTTATCTGAGCTACATCACAAAGAGCGCTACTGTAGGTCCGTTCGTCTGTCTCACATTTCCACAGTGATTAGACATAATTTGGCAACACACTCAGAGCCATTTCACGTGGAATTCTTGATTATCTAGTCAGATATTAAAAAATAAATAAATAAATAAATAAACAAAATCTTCGCTCCGTAAAAAAAAAAAAAAAAAAAGTATTAGAAACTTTATTTCAAGACGTAGAACAGCTGCCCTGGCAACTCACGTTTTCCGTTGCTATTAAAGTACACGTTTTCTGTGACTACCGTATCCTCTGCTAATTCGCTGCAACACACTTGATACCGCAATATAGCGTAGCATATGTGCACAGATATGCCTACGTAAATGATACTGTTAGCAATGGTTCGATATGAAATTCAGTCAAGATGGTTAAAACATATGGAAAATCTCTTAACATAATGGAGATAAGAGACTGTGTATCTACTCGTCTTATCATCCACTCAAAACAGAAAGTGCTACGGAAAACGTCTCCTTGTTCGTCTTCTTGTTCTTCTTGTTCTTGTTTTTGTTCTTCTATACGGGGCTACGAGTGTATGATTGTGTAGTGCTTTGTCTGGACCACAAAGTGTTCGTATGATATTGCCGGCTTCGTATATAGATAGATGGATAGATTATTGTTGTTGTTGTTATTGTTGTTGTTGTTGTAGTAGTAGTAGTAGTAGTAGTAGTAGTAGTAGTAGTTGTTGTTGTTGTTGTTGACGTTGTTGTTGACGTTGTTGTTGACGTTGTTGTTGCTGTTGTTGTTGACGTTGCTGCTGCTGATTTTTGGCGATCAATCTAGCATTCAAAACTGAACTGCACGTATATATATTTTCTCTCGAGCAATGTTCCTAACCCGAGAGGAAGCAACAGGTGTCGGCCAGCGTGTGAGTGTCTTGAAATTGAAGGCCTGTAGGTGCCTGGAGGGAAGGAGATTCTTGTGTTTAGCCAAGCTCGAGTAGGAAGGAAATTAGCTCACGCAGGGAAGTGAAGGTGGTGGTACCAACAACTTTTTCCTACAGTTATTTATCTATTTATTTATTTATTTGTTCTCTGTCAAGTAGAATAAGTCTGAGGCCATTTTTTTCGGCTTTATCAGAATGAGAGAGAGAGAGAGAGAGAGAGAGAGAGAGAGAGAGAGAGAGAGAGAGAGGGCACTCATTGACCAAAGCTTCACATGAGACACCAGGAAGGGGACACAATGTTAACGTGCCAGTGTGTGTGTGTGTGTGTGTTTGTGTGTGTGTGTGTGTGTGTGTGTGCGCAACAGTTAGGGGACAGTGTAAAATTGAGTGTAATGTTTGTGCTGTGCCAGTTAATGCAGGCAGGTAATGATCATAATGGTTCGTAAAGCCAAACAGTGCACCTTTGCTTTCCTGTGAAAATAGCTGCCAATTTCAACACATTTCCGTTTTCTGTCGTCTGATTTTTTTTTTTTTAAGGGTCTGGGAGGGAGAGGGAGAGAGAGAGAGAGAGAGAGAGAGAGAGAGAGAGAGAGAGAGAGAGAGAGAGAGAGAGAGAGAGAGAGGAGAGGGGGAGGAATACCTGAGTTTTTGCTTCGTAGTAGAAAGTTGGATGAAGCATTTGAAGACATCTAATAATGAAATAGCAGTAATCACACGAGGCGTTCTTGAGGAAACAAGCACATTTCTCCAGTAAATTGAAATAGCAGAGGGAAATAAATAACGAATAACAGGCGAAGGAAGTTCCCCAAGAGTGAAGGAAGTGAGGAACCTAACCAAACCGTACTTATTAACCAGAGACTCGTCCTTCCTTCCATGAAACAATTATTGCAAGGATCGTGAGGTGAAGTTTTAGTCTCGTTCATGACAGGCACCAGGTCTTCGATATTACACTTAAGAACAGACTGTCTTGCCTTGCCTTCCCTTCTGTGTGTGTGTGTGTGTGTGTGTGTGTGTGTGTGTGTGTGTGTGTGTGTCTGTGACCTCAACACTCAGAAGAGGAGAGTATGTAATTATTCCTCGTCACTCCCACAAAAAAAAAAGGAAAAGAAAAGAAAAAAAGAAACACATACAAAAAAGAGAAAAGAAAGAACGAACGAATGAACAAAAAAAAAAAAAAAAGAAAATGGGGAACTGGAAGAGGAGCGTGTATGTACCATGTCACTTCCAGAAAAATAACTAAATGAATAAATAAATGGATTAAAGAGAGCAGAGGGAAGAAGAAATAAAAAGTGGTACAGATCACAATCTTATCCATTCACCACCACCACCACCACCACCACCATCACCACAGTTCCATCCACTCACCTTTACCACAACCTAATCCAATCATCACCACCACACCCTCATCCTCTCACCACCACCACCATCACCACCTCTAGTACCACCGCAAACTAATCCATTCACCACCTCAACCTCATCCACCAGCACCTCCATTATAGCTTCACCCATTCACCACTACCACTACCTCCAACAGAACCTCCTCCACTCATCATAATCAGAAATCTGCAGAGAGGAAAGAAATGGATGGAAAAAAAAAAAATCATACCCTTGAGTTTATAACTGTAATAACCCAAAGAAAGAACTAAAAGAGAGTAGTTATTAGAAAATTGGATTGTTTTAATTACTGATTTATCCGTTTATTCTTTCACCGTATATACTGATTTATTTATTTATTTATCTATTTATTTATTTATTTATGCTCATTGTTTTGACCCAAAACATCTAAGGACCATATTCTGAAATACTTCTGCGCCACACCTCCCCCTACATTCAAAAGGCACTAGTTGAAGTGACAAGTGTCTTTACGGATGTTTTTACTGTTCTAGTGACAGATTAACAAGATTTCTACATTATTAACTGGAGAAATACTCTTGAAAACTCGGCTAATCATCTCTGTGGCCTTGGAAAATAATGGGGAGAGAGCAAAGCGATTCTAAATACGAAGCTAACTCCCACAATTCCTTTACAACACATGTTTCTATTGCTCAATGGATAACGTACTTATCTCTTATGGGCGGAGTCCCGGATTCGAATCCCCACCACGGCGCCTTTCTCCCGAAGTGTATGTTCATTTTAGCTTCCGGATCGATTGCTCAGTATTTCAATGTACTGCGTGTTGGTGTGTTGTGGTTAGGTCTTGGACTGAGGCGATGCAAGTGGGAACGCCCTGCTTTAAGGCGACACGTGTTAAGTCAAGTAATTTCGTTTGAAATGTGATGTGATTATTTACATTGCTTCAAGACAATTTCCCTCATAATTCTCTACAACTTTTAAGACGCCTATCGTAGTAGCCACAGTCATTAAAGTAGTTCTGTAGCCTAAACAAGATTTCCCATTCTCTCTCTCTCTCTCTCTCTCTCTCTCTCTCTCTCTCTCTCTCTCTCTCTCTCTCTCTCTCTCTTCTTTGTTAATATTCTGGGCATTGTGAGAAATTGCTTAAATGGATACATAAGAAGAGAGAGAGAGAGAGAGAGAGAGAGAGAGAGAGAGAGAGAGAGAGAGAGAGAGAGAGAGAGAGAGAGAGAGAGAGAGAGCACTGTTGTTTCTGTTGCCATTGCTGTTACTGAAGTGAAGAGACGATAATATATTAGTAACCATTCTGGAAGACGCAGAAACGTACAAGCTCTAGGAATGCGATCCATCTATACATCTCATTCCATTAATCCTCTCAATCCACGCATCGTTAGAAGCTCACTGAAGGGTTGCACCAGCCATGCATATGTACACTGAGTTATAACGCAGGTACACGGTAAGGGAAGCGGAGGTTAGCCATTTCATAAGCGTATCAGAAAGTTTTCGCCAAGGTTCTCACCGCCAGACTTAAAACCTTGCGGGAACGTCAATCAGACCAACATACATGATTGACAAGGCGTTGCTCAATCACCGGCCGTCAACGTATTTGCTATGGGCAAGCTGGTCTAGACAATCGCAAAATCTGTTAACCTTTAGAGTGCTTGGTGCCCACTTGGAACTTAAGATACTTTAATACTAGTAGATACTTAGAACTTAAGAACTTAGGAACGGTATGAATAAAGATTTTTTTAAAGCTGGTTTAGACAATTTTAGAATCTATTAACCACTAGAATGCATTTGGCCATGTGAAAGTTAAGATAATCTGTTGAAATCAGAATTTTATGAAAGTAGAATAGAGTTATTGTTCAACTTAAAATCAAATTATCAAGCAAACCTTCTCTCCTAGTCACTTGATAAAGTTAGATAAAGAAAAAAAAAAATAGGATGGAATTGGTTCTCAAATAAAATGGTAGATGAATGGAATAGATTTAGTGATCAAGCTGTTAGTGCCGAGTCATTAGATATGAGACATATTTATGGATGGAAATGATAGATAGAAATGATAGATGGAGATAAATAGGCGTATTTCATAGGTTCTTTTCACACGTGTCGATTTTTCGCTGTGAGACGTCCACGACACGACGTCGTGCTCTCAAATAACCATGGGTGTCACGATCACAGTCGTGAACAGCTTTCTGCCGTTTACGACCGCCGTTGTTACCACGGCTCCCATCTGATGCCAGTACGACGAAGCGCCGTGAATGGCATAAAATGTTCATGGCACGCTATGGACGCGTTTAGACGTGGTGACCTTTCGCCGTCTCGACTTGACGGCGACGTTATTTCATCACTTGCCTCCTGACCTTTGATCTAACGAAGCAGAGGACTCATCCTGTTAAGGAGCTCATCAAATGACTCTCTGCTCATTTTAAAGTAACTGAAAAACATTATTCCCGTCACTCCTGAGCTCCTCATACAGAGTAACAAAAGCTCCCACCACAGATCTGGCAATATTAATACTATGCTCCCATTTCCTGCCATGTGAACGTTTTTTTTTTTTTTATATAAATAATAAAATGCTGAAAACTAGAAGCTACTAAAAGTACGTCACATGGTCGTGTTGTTGTGTGGACGGCCTTGGTCGTGCTCACAACGGTGCGTTCTATGGAATGCACGGCGTTCGGCCGTGGATGGAGAACAGCGAGAAGTCGATACGTGTGTAAGGAACCTAAGAACCTAATTCACGAGAACACGAGGCACTACTGAAGTCAGTACTGGTGAGTAGACTTCACGGAACTTTACAGGCCTCTAGCATTTCCGTTACCAAGGCAACACCAGGTATCATCACCAGCAGCAGTAGTAGTGTGTTGTAGGTAGTACTTGTAAAAGTACAGGAAAAGTATATAGTTGCGGTAGTGGTGGTGGTAGTGGCGGTGGTGGCGGCGACTGTGGTGATCGTAAAAGCGAAGCTAGTGGCCGTGATGATTCGTTCTATATATAAAAAAAGTATAAAAGTAATCTTAGTACATTGTAGTATAGTGGTAGTTGTATTTTTATCATTATTGTTTTTTATCACGGAGATCGGGCAAGGACAAAAAAAATATTGAAAAAACGCTCAAATATTATTTTTAAAAGGAGGTAAAAAGAAAGAAAGGAAAAAAGTAAGAAAACCGAGAGATGTCAAATTTAGTTTAGTAGTAGTAGTAGTAGTAGTAGTAGTAGTAGTAGTAGTAGTAGCAATAATAGTACTTATTGTTACTGCATCCACACTAAAACCATTTTATACGCTAGCCACGGTGACAAGGGCGGGCCATCACAAGTGGGCCGGGGCGGGACTGTCGCGTGGGCAAGGATTATGAACATCAGTATCGACGTGGGGTTGGATGCGGGTAGGGCGTCACTCACTTCGTCAGGGCGGCCAGAGTGAGTGACAGCCGTGATTCGCTTAGGATATTCACTCGTGCAAATTACGGTGTTGAAAACAGAAGGAACACGGCTGGGAATTCTTGCAGCGCGACCGTTACGATAACAAATGAACATCAGCAGCTTATGTAGTAGTAGTGCACACAGTATTTTTTCTTTTTTTTTTTCTTTTTTTCTTTATGACTGCAAATAATCATGCTTTATTAAATTTATTGAGTAGAGACAGGAATGTAAATCAGGGAGGCTCGGCGCCCACTACCTTGTCATGAACCAAACACCCTCTTGAAGAGAAGACACACGTGGGAACTCCTCAGCCGCTGAACACTGCCGAATTTATCACGAATGACTTGAGTGTGAGGTAAAAGTGTTATATTAGTTGGTGTACATCATACGCCGTGCACTGCCGGGGTGGAGGTAGAGGGAGGGCGTTTCGCTGAGACGTGTAATCTTGCGAATTAGATGCCTTGCAGGAAGTTGTTTGTATTATTGTACGTACGTTCATTCTGATAGCATTGCTTGAATTGTGGCGGCGTGGAAAGTAATACGGCATTGCAGCTGTTCCTGAGTCTATTCTTTATTGGCGAGTGTGTTAACAAGGTTAAGGAAATGATGGGTTTGTGTGGCGGCGTGATGGAGGAAGCGGGGCGGGAAGGCTGTGCCCTGCGGTGGACGGGACGTGGGTGTTCCGGACCACCCCACGGGACGCCCCATGGAAACCCCGCTCTTCCATGTCATTAAGGCCGCTGGATTGTGGTATTATGCTGCGTGATTAGGCTATACTGATTCTCTCTTTTTGTGTATGTTTGTGTGTGTGTGTGTGTGTGTGTGTGTGTGTGTGTCAAGGAAAAATTGTCGGTAGAAAAATCACTTATCTTTGTGTGTGTGTGTGTGTGTGTGTGTGTGTGTGTGTGTGTGTGTGTGTGTGTGTGTGTGTGTGTGTGTGTGTGTGTGTGTGTGTGTGTGTGTGTGTGTGTGTGTGTCAACGAAACAAAATTTTGCTTAGGGATAAAAAAATCACTATATCCTGTATCACTTGTGTGGAAGACTTCTTTTCTTTCTTTTTTCTTTCTGTCTCTCTCTAGTTTGAGCGAAACGTAGAGATGGTATCATAAGTTTCTGGTCAGCCTTGTAAGTAAAAAAACGTGAAAAAAAAGGAGAGAGAGAGAGAGAGAGAGAGAGAGAGAGAGAGAGAGAGAGAGAGAGAGATTAAGTACAGTCTTGGTGTAGTACAGAAGGACAGTTAGATAGCTTAGCCTTAGGGACCCGCCCACCACCTGTTGTCTTGCTTTACCTATCAACACACACCACCTTCAGAAGACTATGAGGGAGGTGATACTACAACAATGTTTCCACTCTTATTTATCTCGGAGGAAAAATGCACGGAAAACTTTGTATCACTGTGTGTATGTGTGTGTGTGTGTGTGTGTGTGAGGAGGGGGGGGATGAGTGGGATGGCGTGGTAAATTTAGGACTTTTTTTTTTTTTTTTTTTTTTCCGTGAATGGTGCGCGGTGTTTTGTGTTCGTGCCGCGCCTCACGTTATGAGCGACAGTTAAGGAAGCCGTAACACACAGCACATTGGTGGTGGCGAGAGGTGATGTCTGGGATGAGGAAGTGAAACAGACAATGCTCGATCATTTCCAATTCAAGACGATCCATTTCGGAAAATATACGAGGGTGAGAGCATTGCTGCCAACGAATCACATGATAAGTGTTCTCTCACGCCCGTCCCCCACCACCCATTCACTCACCCGGACACCCACGCACCTCCGTCCTCCCGCTGCCCTCTTTGACTGAGGACCATATTATGAAACACTTCTGCGCCGCACCTCCACTATTTTCAAAAGGCTCTACTTGAAGTGACACGGGTTTTAAGGGTGTTTCTATGGTTCTAGTGACAGATTAACAAGCTTTCTACTTTGCAAACAGGAGAAGCACTCTTGTGAACCCAGCTTATTATATATGTGACCTTGGAAAATAGTCGTGGTGAGAATACTGGCTTTAGACTCCCTCATGAGGAAAATTTCAAGACACTTCTTTTGGTAATTCTGAACCTTCTTTCAATGTCTCCTTTAGGATGTGGCACCTTTAATAGGCCTTTTTATTTCACAGTTTCGTTTGGCTTTGATCAGAGTCCTTGTAATCTAAGAAAGAAAAAAAGAAAGAAAGAAAAGAAACGCCATCAAGGTACTACGTGGCTCTATTAGGGCGGTACTCAGCTCACAGCGAAGTCTCCCCAGTAATCCTGATGACCTCATTCCAACGTCAATAAACTCAATAAACTCTTAACATTCTAACCTTCCGTCCTCACGTGTTAAAATTAATGCCTGGCAGTGTAGATGAGTTTTTTTTTTTTTTCGCTCTCTGAGTAGTCACATACGAAAACATTGGCTAAATAAGGCAATAAACAGGACCATAACTTGGCATCGAGGTGGAAAGCCGAGTAACAAACATATCACATTTTTTTTTCATTTTTATCTCGTTTATCTTCGTTGTCGAGGGAAGGAAGCAGCGCCGTCGATTTAAAAGGCTCTATGATCATTTAGTAAGTCAGTGGGATCCGTAATTTCCAAGTCAGAGAGAAATATACACGTCTTTTATGGGCGGATAATTACTCGCATCTTGTTTTTATGGCGAGATCCAACTCGAACCAAAATACTTCCTCTGGGTGTTGGCGGTGATTGCTAAAACTAATATCATCATTATCATCATGGAAATTATTATCATCTTTGCATTCACCATCACCGTCATCATCGTCGTCATCATTGTCATTACTATCATCGCCATCGTCATTATCGCTGTCGTTATTAACAGCTTCATCGTTATCACCATCGACAATAGGACAACGGCAGCAGCAGTAATAGTCTGACTCCTCGGAATGAAGAGTTTTAAAATGTAGCATAAAATAGAGATGCAAAATTGTGCGATTACTGCAATAGAAAAGAAGATAACACAAGCAAAAATACACGGAGATAAAAAAAAAAAAATAGATGTTTCTAAAGATATACAAACACTTGCCGCTAAGCAAAACTTATGGGGAGGAAAGAATTTTAAGATGCAGCATAAAATGTAAATACAAAATTGTGCGATCACTGCAGTTAAAAAGAAGAGAACACCAACTAAAATACAGAGAGAAAAAACTGGAAACTTAAAGAAGGAAGAAAGAATTTTAAGATGTAACACAAAAGAGAAACGAATTCGCTGCATCACTACAATAAAAAGTAAATAAATAAATAAATAAAAACAAGAGAACGCTACAAAATTTAAAACACAGAGAGAGAGCAAAAAAGTTAACATTTCTGAAGTCATACACGCACTTGCCGGCTACCAAAACTTAAGCAGGTGTCACAAAATGGAGCTTCTTGATGTGGAAATGATACAGGAACCATTTGGAAAAACCCACCTTACCTTGAACCTGTAGTGGTACATTATATAGCTCTCCCTCTTCCGGACTATTTGAAGCGTCAGCCACAATGCTCTACCTCAGCAGCGTCGTATGTATGTGTGTGTGTATGTGTGTGTGTGGGTGGGAGGAATTCAGTGGGAGGTGCGTGGAGGAGTGGGTGGGTGGATGAGCTGAAGAAGACTAGCGGATGTATTATAGGAAGTAAAAGTAATGCCCCTGTCATTATTATGTATTGTGAGGCACATTTTTTAGGTTTATGCATAGTAATTGTATTCTTTTTTTCAATTTATCGTTCTTGTGCTAGGTCAGGCTTCTACGTATACGTCGGGAAGAGGAAGTAGGAGTCACCGAGTTAAGAGGCGAGTGAAAATGAGGGTGTGTGGTGAGCAAAGTAAGGTGTGGACGGGAGGGGGAGGAAAGAGTGAGCCAGTAGGACGGAGAGCTGACGGCGGGGAAATAGCAGTAATCACTAGATACTTCTGCGGGACTATAATATTTACCTTACTAAAATCATGCGAAATCATTGAAGCTCGTTTTGAAATTTCATATACAATTTCTTACTTATCACTGAGTTTTCATCCCTTAACGAGGAGACCTCAAGCCAGCCACCCATGATAGTTTGAGAGACATTAACTAGCCTCCCTACGTACACCCCACCCAACACATCCACCCACCCACACACACACACACACACACACACACAAACACTGCTGCAGCCCACGCCTCACACCAGTCAGATGTGCGAACTGACGTACACAACTTGGCGAACTCTGCTGGAGTGCGCACCGCCGACAGAGTTCTGTGTATAAGTCGAAGTGAGTTACCGAAGACGAGACGCGCTCCGAACTCGAGTCACTACCGCAGTACCTCGTCGTCGGGAGTTGAGGTCCCCGCCACTCACACTGCCCGCCCTTCACACCGCCCGCCAGTCACGCTACTCCCCACCACGCCCACCACAGCCATGTCCATCACCCATACTCACTTAAGGGGTGAGTTAATGATGGTTTGTGTATTTTTATTTTTAGTTCCGTTTTACTTAGCTGATTAATGAAATGATGGTTTGGTTTTGTATTTCCTTTGTTTATTTATGAGGGTTTATTTAATGCTCGGTTGAGTTTCTAGTACATGTGTTTGTTGTTTATCTATTTATTTATTTATTTATTTATTTATTTATTTACGTGTTTTGTTTTACTTGATTCGGTTAATGAAAAAAGATGGTTTAGTTTGTATTTTTGTGTATTTATGCGCGTTTATTTACTTGACTGGTTGAATTTTTTTTATCATCTATGTATTTTAGTGTTCATTTATCTGTACATATACCTGCAAAAGAATTCGGGCCAAGAGTTTGAAGGAAAAATATAAATGGTAATCAAACCCGCTAAATTGCAGCTTCCCCTCTCTACTCCCCGAGATAAAATAAATTGAAATAAAACTTCCATAGAAAAAACACAGTCATGCTCGTCTAATTGTCAAAGTTATTGAATGTTTTATTTTTTTATTTTTTATTTATTTATTTATTTTTTTTTTTTTTTTGCCGTCACCTAAAACTTGAGTAACTTTAAGTGGTCACCTTTTTAATTTTTATTCTTGTCCGCGGTCAAAATAAAACTTGAAGAAATTATACACAAAATGCACAAAATACAACATCAAAATGTTTATTTTAACTTTCTTAACGTCAGAGCAGAAAAAAAGAAATCTCTTAGAGTCTCAACTTTCCTGGCTCCAATTTATTACCAGTTTTTCTTGTCCTTGGCCAGTGCCCTTCTTACATAAATAAATAAATAGATAGAAAAGCCGACATAGAAAAACAAAACAATCTAATTATCATTATGAGCAACTGCAGTTATCCGTGTTTTAAGAATGCATTGCTCAGTGTGGTGATGGGCAGGTGAGGGCAGGCGTCAAGGAGATATTGGCCCATATTCAGAAACAACAACAACAACAACAACAACAACAACAAAGGCAAGGAGGTGAAGAATCTATACTAAATACAGCATCAGAAAGAAAGAAGCTACAGTGCAGTGACAGAGAGAAAGGTCCAATCTACGACTATTAGTGTTACCGCGGAGTTTCTTTATTCCAGTGCTGTGAATGTTAACGAAAAGCGACCATAGGAATATAAAAAAAAGATTAATCGTATCGTCGTGCTCAAAATTTGAGTAACCTTTGCACTCCAACTCTGCTTTCACTTGTCCTGAATCTGAAATCCTCTAGTCACGTAATAAGAAGACAAGACCAGAAAGAGAAGACCAGGAAATTATTAAAAGAGCCTGAGGAAAAAAAAAGTTGAGGGCAGAAGATCGAGGTGAAGACAGAGTAAGAAGAAGGAATGGAACTACGATAGAACTGCAAAGGATGGGAGTCACGGAGGATGATGCAAGGGACAGAAACAACTAGGGGAGACTCGTACATGGCGCCAACCCCTCACTCTAAGGAAACGGCGAAAAATCTACCACGAATCTACGGTATTGTCAAATTTTGTAAGACTATCAGCAAATCGAGGCCTGTATTTTGAAACATTTTGGTCTTTCATCAGGACTATTTTCAAGAGCTCCAGAAATTATTAGTCGGGTTATCATACATGTTTATTTCCCCATTCGCGATGCAGAATCCTTTGTTGAAATATCGCCTGTGAAAAAAAAAAAATGATAATATTCACTAGACCGCGTTAACAGAAGTTGTGAATAAGACGCTGAAACATTCGAGGATAAGATGAGTATTTATGGTTAAGGGAGGACATTGAACATATCGACAGAGAATATAAAAGATTACTTGACTGTAGATTCGATACTGTATATTCAGTCATCTATCAGTAATTATTTACCTCAACATGTCCTCCGCCATTAGCCAACTATTTTATTTATACTATTATCATTACCATTTATGCTTTATAAAACATCTCATACATTTAACATTCATATCCTACACAACTGTCATTTTCCCTGCATCCTCATTCTCGCTCCTCATTGAAGTGTTGCATAGATAAGACAAGTGAATGTAGTGAGGAGGAAACACATGAAACAGAAATACTTTAATTTCTCTAAGGTTTTATGGATTCCTTCCCGCAGAGTGTATAGACCAGGCAGTTTATAGGCAGCCGTTCATATTCAACTTCAGAATGAGTCTCTTTGCGCAACTCCCGGTCTTTGGTGTGTTGACAGGAAGAGAAAAATGGAAGATAACAAAACACTAAACACGTATTACCAAATAATAAATAAGAAACAGAAATAAAGAAAAAAAAAATACAACAGAGTAGAAGTGAAATATCTTGTAAGGGTAATAATAATAATAATAACAATAATAATAATAATAATAATGATAATAATAATAATAATAATAATAATAATAATAATAATAATAATAATAATAATAATGATTTATCTCTATGTGGATGTGTGTGACCTATATTGTAAAGTCCCTATCATAAGTGTGTGGAAGCAAGAGACAGCAGATAGCACATGGTATATACGTAGTATTGAATATTGAGTATAGACACGAACCATCCGAGGAGCCTGTAGAGGCACGAAGCAGTAAGAGATGCAGATAAAAAAGATGCAGATTAGAATATCTTCGAGTAAAAAGTATAGCTGTATACCCTATGATCGACACATTACGAGAGGCGTGTAGAGGCATTGGACAGGTGTTGTCATTAATTAATGCTTTCAATACTAAATATTTTTCCCTCATTACCTGCAATTATGAGGCCACTTATATTGTACAACAGTCACGGAAAATTAAGTGACTATTCAGATGTAAGTAAGTTTAAGTAAATAATCACAATAATCATAATAAACGTTCATAATGCCGTTCCCGGAGGAAGAGAGAAGCACAAGATCCAAGAAAAAGACTAGTTGACTTTTTGAGACGCTTTCATGCCCCTCCCCTGAAAGTAGCCAACACAAAGCGAAGAAAACTCTGAGTCCTAACAACACGAGGCATGCACGGAAGAAACTTGAGTCCCAGTGTGCTGAGAGTTGGTTATCTGCTGAGTGTTTTTTTTTTTTTTTTTTCGGTCCGTTTAGTGGTAACGGAAGCGGCAAGTTGCAAGCGAAGGAGAGTGTGTATTACTTCATTTTAGCCTTATCATGCACGCACTACATAACCCTTACACCTCCACGCGATGCTGGGTAATGCTAGCCTCCCGCCAGTGATAGGATTTCATTACCCGCCTGTGATGTGCAAAAATTTGAGGATACATCAACTGTGTGTCTTGTGTGCTCGCCTCCGTGAAAATAAGTGGCGCCTGGTGTGTGTGTGTGTGTGTGTGTGTGTGTGTGTGTGTGTGTTTTATGGCCTCATCAAACATTTTTTAATGGACATCATAATTTCCTAAAGTATTTAATTTGTCTCTATATATTTTGATTTATCACTTGGCGCATATTAACTGTGCCTGATATCATGAGAAATTACGTGTCTTTAATATGCAACATGATTTTTTTTCTCAGCATTATTCAATATATACGTACTTCTGTCCATCGTATCTATTTATCTATTTATCTATCTATCTATACATTATATATATACATAGTTATCTATCTATCTAGCTACTTATCTACATACTTACTTACCTATCTACCTATCTATTTTATTTATCTATTTTCTACCCATCCATCCATCCATCCATCCATCCATCCATCCATCTACTTATCTTATAATTTCGGTAGTTTAAATTGTTATATCTTAAGCATAAACCAACATAATTGCATCACCATGCAATTATTGCGAAATGCTTGCTTGCAATTTTGTAATATTTGCACCTTCCTGTGAAAAGCTCGGCGCACAAGTGTACCTTCCCAAAGTGTAAAGTTAATGATTCACTATGCACCGTGACACCAAGCAATGGTTTAGTTACTTAGTAATAGAAGAAATCTAGGAAGCGATTGACTGGCTCTACTGGTAATTAATGGAATTTTGAAGCGTTCTTTAGTGATAGTTTCAGTAGCATTTTTACACATTTAACCCGTTATGGTGGTAACTATTGGGATTTTCAAGAGTCCTTATGGTTCTATTGATAGTTAAACAAGGATTCTGCATCATTACTGGTGAAAACATCATCAGAACCCGACTAATCCTCTCTGTAGCTTTTGCAAACTGTCCTGACGAGAGAACTATGGGGTTCAAAATACGGCCCGAGGTGTTGTCGTTGTTTGTGGGGTAACACTGATGGTGACTCACGAGCTACACTAAGTTAATGGTACCTGACTCACTCTGCTACCTGAAAACTTAATACGGCGAGTCACTACAGACATGATTATGGGGACTTTGCCAACCTTGAATCTACCAGCTTGAACCCGTGCACGCGGTACGTTTTATGAATACTATATAGTCAGTTATTACTTAATCATTTCGAAATCAATATTAACTATATTTAGCGGCATTTCCCATTGCTGCTTGTGTATATTGTCAACAGTGGTGAGTATTCCTAAAGCGCACCGCATGCACGTCAGACAGTGTTGACGGGGAGGTTGCCTGAGTATGATGACGCAGCCTTCAATCCCCGTGACCGCAGCCATATCACTGTTACCACTAATGACGGCAGAGAGGGGACACGTGATTGAGGAAAAACGCAAAGCACAGTGGAAGTGATGACGGAAGGTTACATAACTTCTGACCCCGGCTGTACATGAAGGGTTTAGACTTATGTAAATGCTTGCTTCTCTATTAGGACTTTTTCAAAGGCCGCGGAGGTGATTAGTAGGAATCTCATGGATGTTTTTATATTGATGATGCAGATTCCTTGTTAAATTGCCACTATAAACACTCGAAAATCCCAATAACTATCAATTTAGCCAATCAAAAGTGCTTCTCAAACTATCAATTGAAGACTTTAATTTTTTTTTTTACCACTAATGAAGCAGAACCCTTGTTAAACAATCACTAAAATCATACAAACACTCTTGAAGATTCCAAGTAATTACCATCAGAATTCGTAAAAAAAAATATAATAGGTATGTCTCTAACTACCAGTAACATTAAGAAAGCTTTTGCCACTGACGATTATCACTAATTATCACTAAAAAATATGAAAACACCCTTGAAAACCACTAGAAAAACTTCCTTTCTAAGTGGCCGTTGAGAGTACCTTACGATAGAACACCGACGCGTTTCACTGATCGCAAACCACTCTATTGTTTTCTGCCTCCTCTGAGCATCATCCTCGCTAAACATTGAGTAATCTACGGATAATATAATCTTTTGTTCCCTTTTTTTTTTCCTAAAGGTGCTCTAAAAGATTTTATTCAGTGCCTTTAATATTGTGCTTTGTTATATTTCGCAGTGAAAGACCTAAAAAGAAAACACAATAGACGATGCGCGATCATATCTCACGAAAATCTGAAAAAAAGAAGGAATTACATGATACATCGCTTTGCCTTCTCCTTTCACCGTTTCCCAAGAATGAAGATGTTTCTGTCCCTTGCATCTTCCTCTGTGACTTCCATCCTTTGCAGTTCTACCGCAATTCCCTTCATCTCACTCTCTGTCTTCCCCTCGATCTTCTTCCCTCAACTGGTTTTCTCCATGCTCCTTTAAAACCGTAGATTGCCTCACAAACTATCACTAGAATCATACGGACACTTAAAAACTCCAGTAACTACCACTAGAGCCCGTTAAATCGCAGAACTTCTCAAACGATCACTGGAATCATGAGAGTACTCTTAAAATTCCAGTAAGTAGCATTAGAGTCTGTGAAAGTGTAGAATGTTTCTCATGAAAATACTCGCCATCACAAGATTCATGGAAATACTCTTGAAAATCTCAATACTTTTCACTTTGGAATCCGTGAGCTATCAGGTTTTATTAGGAGAGCCTGCAGATCTGACGAATTAAGATTA
>NC_087153.1:18665000-18720000 GCF_035594125.1 Scylla paramamosain
CCTCACCAACACCACTCATCTTACAACACAGCCATGCACACGCTCACTCACTCCCTCCCCTGAACACCCACTCGCACACCCAACCCACGCACCCCATCACATTTCCCCCCTCTTTACTCCCACGTCCCCACCAGTACCCTAGAACACACACACACCTGCATGCACACTCCTCCACGCCTCTCCTCACCACTCCACCCAATCGCAGTGGTCGCCCCTCCCACAGCCAGTCAGCATCTTGCCTCACAATGGTGGCCTGGGAACCGCACTCATCCCTTACGTCTTGAATATTCCTCAAAATTTGCATTACGTTCACCGCCTCCACGCAACACCCCGGCATTAAGGTCGAATCTCACGGTGCAGGAGTATACGAAAGCCGCCCTTGTGTTGAGATACGAGTAAGCGTTGTATTGCGTTGCGCGGTAATCACCAGGTTATTGCAGGTAATGATGGGGTCCCAGTAACATCCAATTAATGCTAACACGTATAAAGCGTGGAGAGATTACGGCATATGAAGATGGATGGACGGCGCGAGTTAGTGGGTTGGCTGACGGAGCTACTGAGGGAAGGACGTTGTTGTGGGGAGACAGTAAGGTGGAGATTAAGAGAAAGGAAAGGGGAGAGTGTTACTGCGGGAGTGATAAGAGGAAGAGTGATTAAAGGAAGGGAAAGAGAGGCGTGTTACTGGGGAGGAAATAAGAGAAAAAAGAGAACTGGTGAAGGAAGGGAAGGAGAGAGGTATTTTATTGAGGAAGAGATAAGAGGAAAGAAATAAAAATACTGAGGGAAGGGAAAGAAGAAGGGTGTTACTAGGGGAAGAGATGAAGAAAGAGGTCAAATATACTGAAGAAAGGAAAAGAAAGAGATCTTATAGGAAAAGAAGAAAGAGAAAAATACTGAAGGAAGAGAAAGAGAGGGATGTTACTGGAAAAGAGGTAAGATAAAATAGACTAAACTGAAGAAATGGGAAAAGAAGGATGTTACTGAGAGAGATAACAAAAAATGGATAACAAAAAGAAGAAAGAAAGATAGGAGAACAGCACCGCTAGAAGATTAGATAAAATAGAATACAATAAAACAAAATAAAATAATGAAGATTCGGACACGAGAGAGAGAGAGAGAGAGAGAGAGAGAGAGAGAGAGAGAGTGTGTGTGTGTGTGTGTGTGTGTGGCGGTGAGGTCAGAGGGTTGGCGGTGCAGGCAAGATAAGGAACTCATGAATTGGACAGATACTTCAGACTCAGGAGGGGAACGGACCAGTCTGGGAATGCCCTACAGATCAGCTGCCCTCCGATAAATTATTGACCCCAGCGCGACGAGAAAGAAAACAGCGAGAAAACCCCTGACGAAGAGCCGCGCCAACTAACGGTTCGCGGCCGCAGTGACATCCGGAGCTTCGATACAGTGTTGAATTAAGGCGAAGCACCTGAATTTGCATACACTTAACGAAGCCACAGCGGAATTGAAGAATTAGCAGTCAAGAAGAAGATTAGGAGGGGTGCGTACGTGCAAGGGGGACAAATTGTGAGAGTAAGGGAAGCAGGGAATGAGGGGCGTGAGGTCTGTGTGTGTGTTCGTGTGTCCGAACATGAAGCAAAGGTACAACTGGGAAAGCTCTATTTTTTTTTTTCTTATACGGTTTTACGTGCGGTTTCCTTAATCTATCAGGGCTAGAACGGTGCCTCCTGAAAAAGGACTTTGGTTATGGGATTTGGGAACCGTTACCTAGAATGGATGCCCTTCATACCCTCGCTTCATGGCCAAGATTCGAACCTTTGCGCTTAACTCCCTAAGCGCTCGGTACCACTGTATCACTCTGATCTGGTGTAAAAGATGCATGAAACAAAAAAAAAAAAATAAAATAATAATAAATAAATAAAATAAATAAATAAATAAATAAATAAAATAAATAAATAAAATAAAATAAATAAATAAATAAATAATAATAATAATAATAATAATAATAATAATAATAATAATAATAATAATAATAATAATAATAATAATAATAATAACAGAACGAAAAACTGGTGAACTATTTTGACAGCATAGAAAAGTGTTAATCCTCAGATAAAAAATAGTAATAAAGACAGTTTCGCGTTTTCATCACTCAAACTTATGCCAGGTAAGAGCGTTCTCAGTGGTACCTACTTAAGTCCTGAAGGCGCTCCCCGCCCACGTGCAGTAGAGGGTGTGTATTATTAGATGAGTGGATGGAGTGATGGGAGAGAGAGATGCCGATAAGGAGCGCATTCTTAGCCACACCAGCATCCTACCTCGATAATTTTTAACAACCTTCACTGGACGTTTGTTGGGTAGGAAAGAGTGTTTAACAATTTTTTTTTTTTCTTTAAGAGAGTTTGACAGTGATTCTTCATTATCAGTGGAGAGGAGATAAAAAAAAAATAAATAAATAAACAAAAAAAAAACACCCATAAAACTACGACTAATTATTTCTATGGCCCTCGAAAACACACAAAGACACAACTAATATTTTCTGTGGCCTTTGGAAACACTCACGGGAACCTGCCTGATAAGTTCTGTAGCCTTTTTTAAAACAGTCTTCATGAAAAACCCAAAGCATCGAGGAATACCACTCTTACTCTATACTACACCGATGTCAAAGTTTACAGGTTTACTCAAGAAAAGATAAGAATAACTTAACTAGCTTCTTCCACTACCTTCTATACTGTTGGTTTGTCTTTAGATGTTACAGAGAAGGAGAAACACGAGATAGATACAAAGGAATGTGAAAACTAACGCACACTCTCAGGTGACAGGCTCAGCAAGCAGGCGTGTTTCTTGAAGTGGCGTTGGAATCTCTGAACCTCTTGCGGGGAATTATAAGAGAGATGCTTACGTATATATAATTTTCTCTCTTCTTTTCCTCCTCTCGCTCATCTGAGAATTATGTGAGATTTGGTATGTTTCCTAAAGAGTAGCGTTGGAATCTCTGAAGATCCTACTGGAAACTATAGAAGAGATGCCTACTTATATATATATTTTTCCCTCTTCTTTCCCACCCCCCATCGCGCTCAGAAACTATGATTGCGAAATTTAGTGGATATCTTGATGACTCGCGTTGGAATCTCTAAAGACCTTGCACTGAACTGTAGAAGAGATGTTTACTTATATTTTTTCTCTCTCTCTTCTTTTCCTCCTTTTACCCTTCTCAGAAATTATGACTTAAATTTGGTGCATTTCCTAAAGAGTGACGTTGTAATTTCTAAAGATCTTGTATTGAACGATAGGAGAGATGCTTGCTTATATATTTTCTCTTTTATTTTCTTCATTTTCCTCGTCTCAGAAATCATGACTGCGAAATTTGTCTCCCTCAACGCATATCAAATTATTGTTAATGTGAGTGGTGGCCTCGTCTGGTGCTCCCGCTGTCGCTTTTTGTTGAGCCCGTCATAGTATATATATTTTTTTTTTACTTCGCATCCATTTCCTGTTTCGTCGAGTACAATATTATATCCTGTATCGTTGGATTTGTTTGTTTATTTGTTTATTTATTTATTCATTCATTTTCAATTAGAAGTAGCGATATTGTTTTTGTCTCTCTCTCTCTCTCTCTCTCTCTCTCTCTCTCTCTCTCTCTCTCTCTCTCTCTCTCTCTCTCTCTCTCTCTCTCTCTCTCTCATCCTTTATTTCTTGCGTCTTTCCGCGGCAAACACAGTCAAGGGCAACAACAACATTGAGGGAACACTTAAAGTCCTCCTAGTAATATTCAAGGAAAACTTCTTGCCGTGCTTGGTAAGGCGTAGAGGGAAAGGAGATGACGAAGAGTCCTGTAGAGAGAGAGAGAGAGAGAGAGAGAGAGAGAGAGAGAGAGAGAGAGAGAGAGAGAGAGAGAGAGAGAGAGAGATTCAGTCTTGCAAAAGGCATAATATTACCAAAAGCAATAAAAAGCCGATGTGATGCAATGATACGACTCTCATGAGCATATAAAATCAAGCTGCTGAGGAGGAAGAGAGGGGGAGAGAGAGAAGGGTTGCACTGGCGGCGGTAGTGGTGGTGGCGGAGCGAAGGCAGTGGACAGAGACAAGAGAGGTGGACATAGAAAGCGTGAGGGTTGAGGCTTGTTTATTGGAGTTATGGTGGTGTGTGTGTGTGGGACTTGGGGACATAAAGGCTGCCCCGCTCTGCCGGTGACGAGCCAAGCACCAAGCACCCAGCCAGTCCCCGACACCGCCCCGCCGCCACACAGCCCCACACGCCACACTGTCGCTGTTAATTCGTAAAGTTTGCGCCGTCCATCTTGCTGGCGGGAATTAACGAGTGTCAGGCCGCGGGAAAGTGTTATTCAAAGCTAAGTTGTATCTATATATTTTTTTTCTCATTGGTTCGGTATAACAAAGCCAAATCTTCATTCTTTTCATTCCTCAGGTGACGGTAGTGTTATTCATGGCTAAGTTGTATCTATATTTTTTCCCTCATCGCTTCGGTATAACAAAACCAAATCTTTATTCTATTGAAAACTCTACTTTTTTTTATTACTCAGGTGACGGGAAACTGGCATTTAAATCTAACTAAACGGTATTTATATTTTTCTTCTTCCATTCAGTGTAACAAGATCAAATCTTCCCCCTGAGCTTGCCTACTTAGATACAAGAACTGAACTCATGATATTTGCATTCATCAGGCGATGGGAAAGTGATAGTCAATATTAACTTAACTGTATCTCCTCTTCCCTTCACAATAACAAAACCAGGTCTTTATCTTCAAGTATGCTAGAGATAAGAAGTAAAAAAAATAAATAAATAAAAAATCTGCATTCCTCAAGCAGTGGGATCTTGTTATTCTCAGTTAATGAAACAGTATCTATATTTTTTTCCCCCTTCCTGCTGGTATAAAAAATTCAAATTTTTATTCTGAAAAAGATTAGAAGTGAAGTTTGTCTCTTTCTTCAAGCAACGGGAAAGGGTTAGCCGAAGTTAATAAAGTGGTATCTGGAGGAAGGACGAAGTGGTATCTATTTTATCTCCTTTTTGACAATTTTTATAATTAATCTTTCTGTTTCTTTAATTTTTACTTAAGTTCTAGCATTTCAGTGGGCATTTTTTTATTGGATTTTTGTTGCCCTTGGTCAGTGTCCCTCCTACATCAAAAAAAAAAAAAAAAAATTAAGGCGGAGGAGGAGGAGGAGGAGGAGGAGGAGGAGGTGGAGGTCAAAGAAGTGGACAGCGAAAACACACACACACACACACACACACACACACACACACACACACACACACACACACACACACACACACACACACACACAAATCAATAGTAAGAACAGTATAGTGCATCATAGTTATATAATGTCTTACCCAGTTATCAGAACAACTTGAAGCTTTACTGTTTTTATTTTTCTTGTTCTCCTCCTCCTCCTTCTCCTCCTCCTCCTTTTCGTCCTCCCTCTTATTCTTTCTCTCTTTCCTGATGTGATAGCGTAGTGGTAACCACGCCACTCCAAGAAAACTTCATATATCCCTTACGTCTGCTTCTTAAGATACACGCTAATCACTCCTCTTGTAATATCGCTCACCTTATCACTTCCTACGTACTACAGGCAAGGTCGAATTGGAGTCACACACCGAACTCTTCTGAACTCTAGTCTTCCCTCAGTTTGAAGGCTTCTAATCTGCTAAAAATCAATTAATTGTTTCTTTTTTTGTAAGATTGTCTGCTGATCATTTCATTTCATCATCTCTTCTCTTCAGCCTCTCTGTCTTCGCCGCAGGTTTGCATTTCTTGCTATCTTCTACCCCTATTTCCAAGTTAAGTGCATAAGAAATCGTAAGTAAGGAATCGAAGGACTTGAGATTGAGGAAAAAACGCAGAATAAAGAGGAAATGAGTGAGGAAAGTTATTGCACTTTTGTTCACGACTATATTATATCGTAAACGTTGAGTCAAGTGGTTGATATGAGATAATACACGAGTGGTCTCCTGCTTACCTGTGCTGTTTTTCCTTTATCATCTGGTCTGAAACATTTAAAGTCTGCCGGCTTTTCTTTTCTTTTTTTTTTTTTTTGTACGTGTGTGTTTGTGATGCGTTATGCAAACTTGGTTTATATAACTTTTTTTTTCTTTTTTTATGGGGAAGGAGGGCTCGTGCTATTCAGCAAGGTGTGGTGATGGTGTAGGATATTTTCTATTTATTAATCTATGCGTGAAAGAAATTGACGCAAGAACACCTACGGTAGAACGGGAATAAAAAAAAAAAAAGAAAAATGTTCATATGCCCCTCGTAAAAGAAAATAATAAATAATAAGTAAAAAAAAAATCCTTATCAGCTTAGTTACAGAGTTGTTTTCTTTATATATTCCTCTCTCGAAGCAGCTCAAGACGTTCGAAGAAGAGAGAAATCAGTAAAAAATAGAGAGTTTTTTGGTGTCGCTACGCAAGGTAAGTGGAGCGTGAAGTCTTGTGGAACAGCAATAGCCGTAAATTTCAGATATCTTTGTATTCCATTTTCGTAACAGTTCAAGTCGTAGGAAGGAAAGAAAAACAGAAACAGGTAGGAAGTTTTTTGCGTTTAGGTATGCAAGATAAGTGAAACGTGAAATCTTGTGGGACAGAAGTAGGTATAAAATTCAGATATCTTTGTAATCTTCTGTCGAAACAGTTCAGGTCGTATCAAGGAGCAAAAAATTGAAACAGATAGAGTGATTCTGCGTGTAGGTATGCACATTAAATGGAACATGAACTCTTGGAGAGGAGCAGCAGTTAAAAAGCGCAAATATCTAAGTGTGTACTCCTCTCGAAACAGTTCAAGTCTTAGGAAGGCAGGATTTTTTTTTTTTTTTTTTTTTTTTGCATTTAGATATGTAAGATAAGTGGAACGTAAACTCTTGGGGGAGACCTGTAAAATGCAGTTTGATATGCAGCAATCTGTGTGTGTCAGTGATCGGTGGAATTAAGCTTGCAAAAAAAAAAGTGATCACGTTTAGACAGAATGAGGCGTGGGAGGCGGGACGAGTGCATTGGAAAAGCAACACAACGTGAAAATGAAATATGAAAACATACTTCCATCATAAAATTCCACTTGTATGACGCAGCAAGTGATACTCATAAAATAGCAACCGACTTGACTTGGCAGGCGTGTTAGAAGAATCCAAGGTGTTGTTAATTCCAGTTATGTGTTTGTGGAGAAAACTGAAGAGGGCTAGTACACACACACACACCCACCCACACACACACAAACACACACACACACACACACACTGCTGATGGGAAGTGCTGATGCGAGTGCTTCTCTCCTCCAGAAAAGGAAAGAAGAATCGTTTGGGGAAATACGAAAGAAGGTAAAGAGAAGGAAAATCACATGGCTTTTCTGAGTGAGGTGTCGTGAACATTTAAAAATCATAGTTCTTTCCACACTTTTTGTATGCAACTAAGGTCCTTATTGTGAAACGCTCTGCTCTCTCATCACGACTATTTTCAAAAGCCACAGATGTAATTGGTTGGTTTCTACTAAAAATTGTCCCTTCTTAATAATGTAGAAATCTCGTTAATCTGTCACCAGAACAATGAAAAAAAAAAAAAAAAAAAGACAACCTTAAAAATCCGCGTAACTTCAGTTAAAGCTTTTTGAAATCAGTCGGGGTGAGAGCAGAGTTCTAGAATATGATCTTGAGAACTGTACTCTAAACAGTTTCCGTGCCTTATTTCAACTACTTCTGACGTGCTCTAGTCTATGAAATTGTTTCTCAAGCGTGTTTTCATGATTTTAGTATTAGTTTAGTAATGCGTTTAAGATTACGAGCTTAGATAAGACTATGGAAAATAATAACACTAGTTTGAACTGGACCTCACGACTAAAGGTATACGTTCTCCAAAATAGTGGGCTGACGGATAAACAGACAGACGAACAGACCAGCAGACAGATAAACAGACAAAAACGTTAAGCAAGGTATGGAAGTAATGGGTATAATAATAATAATAATGATAATAATAATAATAGTAATAATAATAATAATAATAATAATAATAATAATAATAATAATAATAATAATAATAATAATAATAATAATAATAATAATAATAATAATCACCTAGAATTCAGACAGATTCATCAATGCAGTGAAAACACATACAATTCACACACACATACACACACACACACACACACACACACACACACACACATCCATCCATCCATATTACTCGGAAATTACGATTTTCTTTACAACAATCACTGACGCAAAGTTAATTTCACCGCAGTATCTTTTTCGTCTGCCTCTCCCGAGACGAAGCAAGACAAGGGATATGCGTTTGGCTGGAGAGTAAACTGGGAGCGAATCATCGACGTCTGTCAGTAAGTTAGTAAATACCTTGACAGGAAAGAAGAGCAGTGGGTGAGAGAGACAGCCAGTCAGCCATTCAGCCTCGGGTGTGTGGCGTAAGGGCCAGTGGTGAAGGAGGGAGATGAACTGAGAAATACACATGTATATAGGACTGACAGAGCAATGAATCAAGGCGAACCAGGAACTAGTACTGTACATTGGCTGATTCTTTTGGTTCTTCTATTTCTTTTCTTTCTTTCTTTCTTGAAAGCGGGAGGAAAAGGAGAGCGGCATTGTTGTTGTTGTTTTTTTTTCTTCTGGGTATTTTCTCGTTCTATATTCCGTTTTTGTGCCTTGACCTTTTTCCCTAATTTGCCAAAAAATATATATAAATAAGTAAATTAAATATAGATAAAGAAATAAATGAATGATAAAAAAACAGAAAAACGAGAAAAAAAGAGGAAAAACTTTAAAACACAGTGGAAAGGAGAGACAGAAGCCTGTATTCTGAAACGCTTCGCCCTCTCACCACCACTATTTTCAAAGGCTACACAGATCATAGGCCAGGCTCTCAAGACTATTTCTCCTGTTAATAATACATAAATCTTATTAAGTCTGTCACTACAACGAAAACACTCTTAAAAACTAGTGTCCCTTCAACTTAAGCCTTTTCAAAGTACGTAGCGGCGGTGAGGCTCAGAGATGTTTCAGAATATAGTATAGACAGTGATGTTACTTGGCTTCTGACTTGAAGAGAAGGAACCAAAGCGGAGACCAATCAAGTGCTTGCGAGTAATGTCTGCTGGGACGTATCGAACATGGTGTCAAGGGAGGAGGGTCGAGGGGTGAGGGCGTGTCAGTAATCAGGGGGCCAGAGGGTGCTGCTAACGGGGCGGTGGAGTGAGGAGTTGAGGGAGGGTAGATGGAGACTGAGTAAGAGAAAGAGGTGATGTTAACGGGACTCCTGAGACGTGAAGGGACGTGGCTGAGGCAGTGCATGATGTCTAGAGGGACTGGGGCGATAGGTGAGACTGTAATTAAATGCTGCAATGGCTGGATCGATATTAATGTCTTCAGGGGACGTAGCACCAGATGGTCAGCGCACGTAATACCAAACCATGTATTCTGAAACGCTTCGCTCTTTCACCACGACTATTTTCTAAGGTACAGAGATGATTAGCTGAGTTCTTAAGAGCGTTTTTCCTGTTAATAATGTAGAAACCTTGCTAATTTGTTACTAGAACCATAAAAAAAAAAAAAAAAAACACCGTTAAGAATGAAAACTGTGGCATGGGCAGCTGGGGCGGCGAATTTCCGTTGCGGCGGTGCTCAGGGCCGGCGATATGGAGACGTTTGTACAAAGACACAGTTTCAAAGGAATGTAATTTCTTTCAAGCTGTGCAGAGTGGGTCATGGTTTGATAGGAATGACTGTGTACGTAGTGATGAGAACGCAGGAACGTAAGGAGGCTGCAAGAACCCAATTGACCTAAACAAGGCAGATGTTGATGGTAATGTGCTTGTAAAAATAAGGTCGAAGTTTATCCTCCGCTTATCTGTTTGTCTGTCTTTCCACGGCACGGTGTTATTGGAAAATTGTTAGATACAGTCAGCCTCTGCTTCACCTCTAATGTATAAACCAAGATCTCTTCAGACACTACGTACTACTTCTTATTATTATTATCTCATTTTTTTTACCTATTCTCTTATAGTTGCTTAAGTTAGAACATAGAATACACAACCAAAGATAAATAAATAAATAAATAATAAAACATCAGGGAGAAAACACCCTTTGAAAACTGAAGAAAACACGGAAATACTTCTTTTTTTCTTTTTACAACATAACTGTCGGGTTCAATGAAAACAAGATTTATGACAATTCACTTAAGTCTAGGGCAGGAATTTCACCTCGACTCTTTCTGTAGAGCTGCAGAGAAAAGATAAAGAAAAACACGTGCACTTCAGTTCCTCAACTCTTACTTGTGTTAACAACTAAAATATTCTTTGTTATGGTCGCTGGATGATTTTTGGTTGATGGTGGTGGTGGTGGTTAGTATATGAGAGAGAGAGAATGGAGGGTGAGGGTGTGATGATAGTGGTAGTTAGGTGCATGTAGTAATGATTATGCTATTATGAAAATTATACATGATGGTGGTGGTGGAGATAGGGGAGTCACCCATGAGAGAGAGAGAGAGAGAGAGAGAGAGAGAGAGAGAGAGAGAGAGAGAGAAGAGAGAGAGAGAGAGAGAGAGAGAGAGAGAGAGAGAGAGAGAGAGAGAGAGTCGTGTATGTGAATGCATGTCTGTTTGTCTGTCTATCTGTGTGTCTGTCACTAATAACTCACAACCCGAGTCACGCCCCCAGTCACACACAGCCAATAGCGGGGATGTGTGGGGGTGAGTGAAGGGCCGGCAGTCTCCACCCTGTAGGAGGGGCGTCTGGTTCACGGCTCGCTGGAAGGACTGTGCGTGTACCTCTGTCATCCAATGCCGAGTGCGTGCATGCCTCATTATCCAGAGAGAAAGAGAGAGAGAGAGAGAGAGAGAGGGGGGGGAGGGGTGATTTTTTCTGCTAACGGACACAGTCATAAAGTTGCAAGGCATTATGCAACAGAGAAGATAAAGAAACATACATGCATGAGAGAGAGAGAGAGAGAGAGAGAGAGAGAGAGAGAGAGAGAGAGAGAGAGAGAGAGAGAGAGAGAGAGAGAGAGAGAGAGAGTGTGTGTGCTTACAGAGACTTGCATGTAGTAGATATCCCTTAGTGACAAGACTCATTTCCATATGCTGTAGGATTATAAAATTAGCCATGACATGTTAGTACCAGCATAGTAATTACTGCTATTACTACTACTACTACTACTACTACTACTACTACTACTACTACTACTATCGATATATGTAGTAGTAGTGGCAGTAGTAGAGTGAAAATCCATGAAAGAGCATCAAGAAACAAATCATGGAACCGAAATAGACAGAAACAGTCCCTCTAACAAGCAAATCTGGATATGTTGTTGTTTCTCAGTGTTATTATTTTTAGTGTAGTTGTTATCATCTTTCAATGTGTTTGTTTTTTTTGTATAATTGTTCGTCCCTCCCTCCAGTTTATTTCTCACCGCTTCTCTTTCTCCTAACCGTTATTTTTCTTTATTTCTTCTCTCTGCACTTGTTACTTCTCACCACAGTCGTTGTTACCTAATGACTTACTTGTTACGTGAACGGAAATGAAGAGGTGCGGTGACACGGTGCCTGGTCCTCTCTCATTTCCTCGCCCGTGTAGCTGCCTTCCTCTTCACACTTCGCCTTGACTCCAACTATACACCTTTTCCCCGCTGATGGAGCAACGACGGGAGCTGCAGTATGAAAAAATGATACTTTGCATGCGTGAGGAATTCCCAAAGAAGACGTGCCGGGTTACCAAGAGCGCGCCTTTCGTGTTTAGTTAGTGGTATCGCTGAGTCAAGACCACGGTAGAAGTGTTGGCAGCAATGAGGGTCCCTTCCGCTATATTTCCTAAGTCTTGACTATTATGAGTTCTATTACTTATTCCTCCTTCACCATTACGCTATTTTTTTTTTTTTTTACGCTCCTTGTTCTCTCTCTCTCTCTCTCTCTCTCTCTCTCTCTCTCTCTCTCTCTCTCTCTCTCTCTCTCTCTCTCTCTCTCTATCTCTCTCTATCTATCTATCTATCTATCTATCTATCTATCTCATTTTTTTGCTTTATTTTTCTCTTGTCTTCCTCTTTTCCCTCATTTTGTTTCATTTTTTGTCTTCTGCTCTATTCCCCTTCAATATTTTTCATCCGTTGCGTTCTCTCTTTCTCTTCACCCTGTTTTTGTTTTGTTTTCCATCTCTTTACCTAAATATCATCAGAATTTTTAACTTGCACAGAGAGAGAGAGAGAGAGAGAGAGAGAGAGAGAGAGAGAGAGAGAGAGAGAGAGAGAGAGAGAGAGAGAGAGAGAGAGAGACGACACTCCGCCATCTTGTGATCCAGAAGTATGATATCAGTGAGTTACAGTGGTTTAAGTAGTCCAGCTTTAATATGAATCACAGTCCAGAGCATTGAATAATATAGAGAAACTGAAACTATCGGGGATGATTTTCCACGGCACTGAATACTTTCTACTCTGCTTCTGACTACGGACAACACAACATGGCGCCCATGAAGACAGCGTTCCTCTCTCTCTCTCTCTCTCTCTCTCTCTCTCTCTCTCTCTCTCTCTCTCTCTCTCTCTCTGTGTGTGTGTGTGTGTGTGTGTGTGTGTGTGTGTGTGTGTGTGTGTGTGTGTGTGTGTGTGTGTGTGTGTTATCTATTTTCATTTCCTTTATTTTTGTGCATTTATTTATTTATCTATGTATTTATGAGTTGCGTCATTAAAAACATAACCTAGAAACTCCTACACACGCTCCCAGTCAGGCCTGGGAGCGTGTTAGGCCCTGTATAGAACTTAGATACTAATATGCACGCCTACGTATAACCTTGTCATCCCTAGCCATTCATGTATCTAATCTCCGTCTTTTTTTATAGCTGAAATATCCTTAAGACTCGGCACTGACAATCTACGAGTAACTATTGACTCTGTTCCGATAAAAAGAATGAAAGACGCGAGGACAAAGTAAATTATCTGCTGAAAAAAACAACTCTGTACTCGTACATTCTCAAAAAGAAAAGAAGAAAAGAAAAAAATTCATATTGTCCACACACACACACACACACACACACACACACACACACACACACACACACACACACACACACACACACACACACCACACACACACACACACACATACACACACACACACACACACACACACGTGCAACTGTGACAAACATGGAGAAGTCTATTTTCGAAGAATTGGTGACCTTGCACTGACAGAGAAAGAGAGAGAGTAGAGTGAGAGAGAGAGAGAGAGAGAGAGAGAGAGAGAGAGAGAGAGAGAGAGAAGAGATGAGAGAGAGAGAGAGAGAGAGAGAGAGAGAGAGAGGAAATTTCTATACCTTTCCGCACTTGGTCTGCCAAAGCTCCACCCACATATACGTAATGTGCAAGACCAGGATCCGCTCATGTACATACCTGTTTTTCCGTCTTTCCTTCTTTTTCATTACCTCAATACCTGTCGTTGTGAGATCAAATGACACGTGGCCTGTCATTTCATTATCACGTAATAAGTAATGATATTCCATGTATATACCTGTTTTTGTTCGTCTTTCCTTTTTTCTGTTACTACAAGTCCTGATACCCGTCGTTGTGAGATCAAAGGACACGTGGTGATCCTTTACAAGCTGCCATTTCGTTAATCGTGCAATAAATAATTATAAAATGCGTTTCTCTCTCTCTCTCTCTCTCTCTCTCTGTCTCTCTCTCTCTCTATCTCTCTCTCTCTCTCTCTCTCTCTCTCTCTCTCTCTCTCCTCTCTAAGCCTACTCACTGTCTGGACCTGATTCCAGGTACTAATTTCATCGTTCAGAAGTTGAGGATGTAAAAGAAGCTTTCATAAGGAGTAGAAAGCAAAACAATATCTTACCGAAGCCAAAATAAACTACCTGTTTCTCTCTCTCACTCTCTCCTCTCTCTCTCTCTCTCTCTCTCTCTCTCTCTCTCTCTCTCTCTCTCTCTCTCTCTCTCTCTCTCTCTCTCTCTCTCCGTCTTTCTTTTTTCAACACAGACCCAAACCATACTATCTGGTAAAATCCTCGGCAAGTAGTCTCCAAGCTTTACAGTATTCTAACTTCTTCTATTGAGATTGTTTCACTAAGTTTGAAGGAACCGTTCAGCCTTTTACCTCGACTTGTTATGACATCTTTAAAGGAGGATGATGTGTTTTCATGATTCTAGTGGTAGTTCAACAAGAATTCTGCATCATCAACAAGGAAAAACACCCACGAAAACCCACGTTAATATTCCTTATGAGAGTTTTAAACGTTTCAAAAGGTATTTTCATGGCAGTTTAACAAGAATTTCACATCATCAACAGAAAAAAAAAAAAAACCCACGAGAACTCTGCTAAGCATCTCTGTGGCCCTTCTGTCTTTATGAGAGTTTTAATCACTTCAAAGCACTTCTTCTTCTTCTTTTATGTAACTATGTATTGGCAAGAATTCCTTACACATTACAAAAGAAAAAAAAGTTTAGCAATACATACACGTGACGCAACACACACGAACATTACGAAAGTAGCACAACACATGATGACGTTGAGTTGGGTTGAGAGTGTACCACAGTAATATATTTAGCACAACACACACACACACACACACACACACACACACACGTTTCCTCGCCTTGTCTCCTCAGCCTGATGTACAACACCGAACTTTCGCCATTAAAATACTCGTAAAACACTTGTCCTTATAATGTAATTCAGTACAGAAACTTTATCATGGCCGCTGCGCATCACTGTAGTTGATAATGTACGTGATAAATGGTAAATAGATGGAATAGATGAATGAATAAATGAAAGATAGGCTGAGCGATAGAAAGAATGAAAGAAAGATAGTGAGATAGAAAGAAAGAAAGAAAGAAAGAAAGAAAGAAAGAAAGAAAGAAAAAGAAAAAGAGAAAAGAAAATAAGGGAGAAAACAATAAAGAAAAGAGAAAGAAAATATAGATAAGTGAAACTAAAAAAGAAAAAAAGACAATTATGAGTAGCATCTAGGGACTACGAATGTAAAATAATGAAAAAAAAATGAAAAATAAAACTTCGACCAACAATTAATTAGTAGACCCATAAAAGCAACTCCGAGAAAAAAAAAGAAAAAAAAAGAACATTCAAAATTAAATGCCTTACAACACAGAAACCACGTTGTAAGAATTTGGAGCCTACCTGACAACCCACCTGCCTACCTCAAGCGTGCAGTATTCAGGGTCACACGTCAGAGGCAGTGGGTGTGGGAGGTACCAGCAGGCACTGAAGGGGGTCTGCTGAGTGGCTAGTGGAAGGGAGGGAGTAGGTCGCGGAGGAATTCGCTACAGCACGAGGGACCAGCAGTGAAGAGTCTCGGTCTCCGTTAAAATGCTGCAGCTCTCTTTGTTCTAAGGCGCAGCTTACAAAACGGCTTTCCAAGACTTGTATTCTTAAACATCTCGTCTTCTTTGCTCTTACATTCATTCTGTTGAAGGTCCAGTGGTTTCCAAGCATGTTTTCATAGTTCCAGTGATAGTTTTACATCTTCTACATCGAAAATTAAAGAATCACCTTTCAAAACCCGATTAATCATATCTGTGACGCAAAGCGTTTAAGAATACGGAGTTTGCCAGACCTGCCTTAACAACATGATCCCTTTCTAAAGCTCGTATTCTTAAACTCTTTGTTCTCTTACCCTGATATTTCAAAGGTTTTCAAGGATGGTTTTTATTTGGAGTGTAGAATCATTGTTTAGCTATCAATTTAACAAGGATTATGCATCACTGATGACAAGAATACCCATGAGAACCCAACTTATCATCTCTATCTCTGTGGCCTTTGGAAATAGTCCTGGTGAGGGAACAAAGCAACAAAGCTTTTCGAAATAAGTGCCCAGGACTTCCTATATATTTTTTGTTCCTGGAGCAGAATGACGCAAGCGGAAGAAAAGACAATGACTGTAAGGAAACTTAATTATGATGACAGTTGGTGGCGTTTCAGGATGTGTCTTGTAATTTGACTGTCGAGGCCGAATGGACCATTATTCTGAAATATCTCTGCGCTACACGGGTTTTTAGTAACAAATTAACAAGATTCCTACATTATTATAAGGAAAAACACTCTTGAGAGCCTGGCTAATCTTCTCTGTAGACTTTGAAAATAGTCGTGATGTGGTAGTGTTGTGTGTGTGTGTGTGTGTGAGAGCGTGAAATATTTCCTAGTAGCTATGCAAGAAACAAGAGAGAGAGAGAGAGAGAGAGAGAGAGAGAGAGAGAGAGAGAGAGAGAGAGAGAGAGAGAGAGAGAGAAGGAAGAAGGGATGAAGGGAGGAGGGGCTCGCGGTTTGACGGAGGTTTGTGGGAAGCCGTAACACCGAGGGATGGAGGAGGGAGGGCGGGAGACACTGAGGCTAGTCGTGTGTGTGTGTATGTTTGTGTGTGTGTGTGTGTGTATGTATGTGTGTGTGATGCTGTCCTTCCCTGCCTTCCATCCCCCGTTGCTAGCTGAGTCGCGGTACCCAATGCCCCACAACACGTTAGTGGCCACGACTGACTGGGTTGCGGTGGGCGGGATCAGCCTCGCCAGACGGTCAAATAGATCCACATTCCCCTGCGGGATTAGAAGTGGCTGTGACCGACCCCGCCAGGAGGAACCACTGAGCTGCATGGACGAGTAGAGGCCGTTGTTTTCACCGCGTTGACCCCAAGTTTTCGTGACGTTCACAGATCCATGAATCCTTTCTTCCTGGTATTCTGAAACGCTTTGTACTTTCATAAGCACTATTTCTAAAGACTGTAGGGATGATTGTTCAGGTTCACATGAGCTTTTTTATTTTTATTTTTTTCGATTGACAATGCAGAAATTTTGTTAGCTTATCATTAGTCATAAAAACATCCTTTTCTTGAGTATTTTTCTAACAGATGATGAGGAATTCTTGTTAAATCATCACTAGAATCATGATAACCCTAGGAATCCTCTCAGCAGTAACTTTCCCAGTAATTTCCGCTTGAGCCTGTTGAAGGTACTCGAGATAAGACGCCGGAACGTTTGAGATACGGTCACTTGGGAAACATGAGCGATGAGAGTGAGGACCATATTCTGAAACACTTCTGTGCCTCATCTCCACTATTAAAAGGCTTCAGTTGAAGTGACGCTTGCTGTTTCGGGTATTCTAGTGACAGATTAACAAGATTTCTACATTATTTACTTGAGAAATACTCTTGAAAACCCGGCTAATCATCTCTGTGGCCTTTGAAAATAGTCGTGGTGAGGGAGCAAAGCATTTCTGAATACTGGCCTGAGACGTAGAGGGTTTGCAAGGCCAGGAACAGCAGATGGGAACTCTTGTCATAAGAAATTTCACTGGCCTTCGAACAGCAATAGATCTTATGTCCGTAAAGGGTTGTATGACTACTTCATTACTCTAACGAAAAACTAGCTAGTGTATAAGGGAGGAAAGAAAACTTGTAATCTAAAGTTAGTATCGTTTATTGTGGGGAAGGATCACTGGTGTGGTATTGTGAGTTATACTGCAAGTGGAGGAACAGTGTGGAAGTGGAGGTACAATGTGGGTATAGAAGACGCAGGAGAGATGGTAGGTGGAAGAGTGAAGGGCGGCAGAGAGACAGGGTTGAGATAGGGTAAAAGGCAGGATTGAAGCAGAATCGAGGCAGGGTTGAACCAGGGTCGAGGCAGGATTGAGCCAGGACCAAGGCAGGGTCGAAGCATGGTTGAAGCAGGGTCGAGGTAGGGTTAAGGCAAGGTCAAGGCAGAGTTAAGGCTTAGTCGAGGCAAGATTGAGTCAAGGTTGAGGCAAGATTGAGGCAGGGTTGAGGCAGGGTGAAGCAGGATTGAGGCAGAATTGAGGCAGGGTTGACGCGGAGTAAAGGCTGAGGTAAGACCGAGGCAAGGTCGAGGTAGGATTGAGATAGGCTTGAGGCAGGGTAAGGGTTGAGAGTTTTTACATTATGAGTGGCGGCGTGTTTGAACCCTGCATGGGGCCTCACACTCCTCCCCGCCGTTCTCCTCATAACATTACAATATTTTCTTCAGCCTTCCCTCGTTTCTCGCGTCACTTCGCCTTCCCTTCCCTCTCTCATTACTACTCACATCCATCCCTCTCCTTTCCTCCCTCCCTCTCTCTCTTCCTCCTCGACCTCTTAGCCCCTCTCTCTTCTTGTGCATTCACTGACCTCTTGATTCTTTCCTACCCATGTTACACACACACACACACACACACACACACACACACACACAGAACTCATGCATTCACCGCCCATTGGCTGATTTTTTGTGACTCTCGGAACAAGAGTGTATCGCTGCTCGCCGCATCCCCCGCACTGTGCAGGCTGCAGTCAGGTAGAGCTTCGTGATGTGCCCTTTACTTTTAGAGTCCATGGCAGGTTCCTTAACTGAGCCCCATCGCCGCCCGGCCCATCCACGTGGCGCCGCTTCATAATGCTGATGGGCTGATGGGCACTTGAGGGAGGCTGGTGCAGGGGGCGCTTCCTTCGCTCAACCCTAGCACTGAATCTGAAGGGAATGATAACGGAGAGAGAATGAAGCCGAGGATAACTTTGTTAAGTTTTGCGTTCGTTGAGTTTGTGGAGCTTCTTGTGGTTATCCAGTGACGGCGGGTGAAATAAAAATGATAATACGAGTAAAATAGAATAGAATCAAATAATAATAATATCGCTCTTTTTTTGGGTGACCCAGCGATAAGGGGTGAAAAAATGTAAACACATAAGTAAAGTAAATAAAATAGTATAGATAAAATAAAACAAATAAAAAATAAATTAAGTACATTAAAAATAAGTATATAAACAATAACAGATATGAAGGTATATATCGACATTCTTCATAATACTGCGCCCGGTGCAAAAATATAAATGTCTGTATCTGTGTGTCGGTCATACTTGCATAGACTCATTTAATCGGGTTCTCAGTAGTGTTTCTCCTGTCAATAATGTAGAAATATTGCTAATCTGACACTAGAACCGTATAACACCCTAACAATCCCGGGTAACTTGATCTATAGGCTTTTGAATGTAGTGAGGTGTGGCGCAGAAATGTTTCAGAATATGGTCCTTAACCTCATGCTGAACAGACGCCTCGCATCAACCACTGCAGGGGTTAAGCACTGGTTTGCTAATGCTCCCAGTGTCCTTGCAGTGTTCATTGCCTGCCGCCGAGGCTCAGGTGACCGCTAAACGTCACGGAAGGTGATAATAAAAAGCTGCGCGTCCTGACTTGTGGTGTGTACGTATCAGAAAGAGAGAGAGAGAGAGAGAGAGAGAGAGAGAGAGAGAGAGAGAGAGAGAGAGAGAGAGAGAGAGAGAGAGAGAGAGAGAGAGAGACAGACAGACAGACAGACAGACAGAAACAAAAAAGAAAGACAGAGACAGACAGGAAGACAGACGAACAGAGAACTTTCAGCATCCACAGTGTCTCAAATTATTCATGCATCACAGAATACAGCGGAGGGGGTGGCGGCTGCGGCGGCGGAGACGGAGAGAAGAAGCGGCGGCAGCACTGCACCTATTGCAAGAACCACGGCGAACACTCCCGCAAGACCAACCACAAGTAAGCACAGGTGGACTGGTGGGAATACCAAGTGAATTTTGTTATTTGGGGAAAGCTTTCTCATCACGGATTAGTCAGATTGAGACTTTAGGAACGTAAAAGAATAAAGATCTTCAGATTCATTAGGCTGGATTAGTCAAGTTGAGACCATAAGCAAGTAAGAAAATAATGTAAGATGACCAGCTACCAACATTCCTATTGCTACATTTCACCTCCACGTTCATCGCACGTTAGTAAGTCTACGAATAAAAATATACCAGTCCCTAACAATAAGGAGACTTCAGAATGTCAGTTGATATACGCAAGGCAGTCCCTGGATACTTAAAACTTACTGTCTGGAATTACTATCATGATGAATTTATCCAATCTATTTTTTTCTTTAAGTTTCTAGGAGATTAGGGAGGGCAAGATACGTGTGTGTGTGTGTGTGTGTGTGTGTGCGTGTGTGTGTGTGTGTGTGTGTGTGTGTGTGTGTGTGTGTGTGTGTGTGTGTGTGTGTGTGTGTGTGTGTGTGTGTGTGTGTGTGTGTGAATTTTCTTATTTACAGGATTAAGTCAATCTCCTTATGCCTTATCTTTTATTAACAAATATCATAAGTATCTTCTTTCGATTTATGTATTGTGTGTGTGTGTGTGTGTGTGTGTGTGTGTGTGTGTGTCCATCAGTTACTACCTTCCAAGTCTTTGCGTTTGAATGAGACGTGACGCAATATAGTTTAATATCTCGCACCTGTCAGCTTGTTAGTCACGTCCACTCTCTCTCCCTTCACAGGTGCAAGTATGAAAATTGCGACTGCCTGCTGTGCAAGTTGACTCGCCTGAGCCGCCTCATCATGCGCCACCAGCAGCGACTGTGGCGCCACCTCAAGGACACTCGCAGGAGGGAAGACGCCGCCGAGGCCGCTGCAGGAGGCGATTCGGTGCCATATGGCGGAGCTGGCATACCTACGAGCACTAAACAGCAGGTAATGCGTCCTGAAAACTAATGACAAACCTTGGTAAGAATTATAGGATGAAAAATACTTTTATTCACTTCTTCGTCCTTCTATGTTCATCCTCCACTTGCCTTAAGTTACTTAGTCCACCATGAACACTACTGATTTTGACTTCAGTAAAGATTATAGGAAGAAAGATACTAACTCTTACTCAGTGTCTCGCTCTTCTACACTCATCCTCGGCAGTATAAACCTCGAAGTTACTCACCTCTCTCTCTCTCTCTCTCTCTCTCTCTCTCTCTCTCTCTCTCTCTCTCTCTCTCTCTGCTTCGCTCCATCAGAAATGCGACATGTGCAGGAACCACGGCAAGATCACGGAGAAACGAGCCCACAAGAACGCCTGCCCCTTTCAGAACTGCCGCTGTGCCCTGTGCGATCTCACCATGAAACGACGGAACATTATGCGTCACCAGCAGCGCGTCCGAAGGTGAGGCACGACACACACACACACACACACACATGGGACTCTAACCTTTTCACTGTTCCAATCCTGTTCTATCATAACACTGTATCTCTATAAAAAAAAAATCAAGTTTCTCAGGTAGGTTTGTTTTCCGTCATGGTATATTCTTTTGTTCCAGCTTACTCGTAGACTCCTTTATTTGCAAACTACAATACTGCTATAAGAACGTGTTTCTACAAATTAAGCTTCTCGGTTAGATTTGTGTTCTCTGCCGTAATATATGCTGCTGGTGTGTGTACGAAGACTTGCAAGTGAATGAGTGTAAGTGAGAGCATTGGTTCTCGGCTCCCCGCAGGTCGCAGGTGACGAGCAAACAACACAATGAGGCTTACGAGTACGTGACGCAAACCACGGAGGAGCTCGCTCAACTCTCTGACTCCCTGCGCGACACCTCCATCTCCACCACCTCCACCACCACCACTCCCTCCACCCCGCCCAACCCTACCACCCCGATCTCCCATCCCACCCCCGCCACACCCCAGGCACCACCCATCGTCGTCCCGTCTGTCTCCTCAGTCTCCCCGCCTTCCTCTCTCTCGCCCTCCCCGCTGTATTCCATCACGCCCACCTCCACCACCACCAGTCCGTCCTACAAGGATGTCCAGCCAGTGGTTTGTTGCGTTATTTGTCTTCAGTTCTTGCGTTCTTGTACAATGATCTGTGACTTATGTGTACTGAAGAACATTATGCATAAGATTGCATAAACTTGCAAACTTGTGCAAAGGAAGTGTTTATATTTCTGAACAATCAGTGTCTGTGTGTTGTGTGTGTTCTGTTCTAATCATGAGCATTGGCTCCAACAGACTCCTCTTGAGCTTTCTTGTGACACCAAACGTTTGCTTTCAGGAAAGCCTGGAGAAAGGCGGGTACGTGCCGTGCATGCCGCGCTCCCTGGTAGTGCCTGAGCCCCGGGGTTGGCCCCCCATGGACCCCTTCCTCCATTACGAAACAGAGCCTCCCACCCTCGATGCTGTGGGTTTCCAGCCCTTGGGCGGAGCGAATCGGAACCTCAAGAGAGAAAGGGAGGAGATGCCAACCTGCGCTCCGGCACATTTCGGAGACACGAATCTCTTCAGGGATCTGGACTTCATGCGAGGCAGCACCCTCATTGCCCGGGACAACTGCGTCAGGAGTATGAACCTTCACGCCTATGACAGCATGACCAACATTCTGGATATTGGAGCCTACCGCGACCCGGCATTCCAGACGCCCCCTCCCCTCCTTCCGCCCACCACGGCGCCACAGAAAAAGTCTCGCTTCATGCTCTCCTCTGAGGACTTGCACATGAGCTACAGGCGCGGATTCTGGGGAGGCGCACAGGCAGAGGCTGGTTTTGCTCCTCGCGATGATCTTCCTCTGCCATACCGGAGGCTGACGCCCAGCGAGTCTGCTGACGTGAGAATGAGGTCACCGCCGGCGCTCATTCCTCTTCCACAGACCCAGCCGATCAGGCCTCAGCCTGTCTCTCCGTTGCGACCCCCAGGCCTCCACCCCGGCATGGAGTGGGACCCCGTCACTCTGCCATGCCTGGCCTACTCCCTCCTTCATACTAGGACTTACACACGCGCTCTGCCCCCGCCACACTTCAGCCTGTCTCAAGTGACACCTCTCCTCCACCCATCTGTTCCCTAATAAAACCCTCTCTGCCAAAGCCCCTCCTTTTCTGCGGCACAGGAACAATGCAGAGGTCTGATTAGAGCTACACACCCTGACCAGCCTTCGCCACGCGGAGGAGGCGTCCCAGTGATTCAGCCGTCACCAGACGCTTCGTGAATATTGACATGGTCTTGCATTCCCTTCTGCTGAAAGATTTCGCCAGATTTTTCTATCGCAGCAAAAAACACGAAAGACTAACAAACAGTCCCTACACGACTCCTCCACAGGAACAATGAAACCCACGTGTCTGGCGTGCTCCTTGTCACCAGTGGGTCTGTCAGGCTGCAGTATTTTGATATGGCGAGATACGACAGCGCCTTGACATTGTGAATGTAGCATTGCCGCCACACCCACTTCTTTTTGTAGGCACACACACACACACACACACACACACACACACGAAGTAAATATTGTTCTATAGTAGTTGTTTTGTATATAATGTGTTATCTAATATTTTCATATTTTAGCATTATACTTGTGAGATTACATATGGGAGAGGTGAAACAGAGCAGAGAGAAGCTTTGCCTTCACACAGGTGGCGTTGCCCGGGCCAGCGTGAAGAGTCCGACACGGCAGCTGGATGGGTGAGGCTCCCATACCTGAGTTGGCTGAAGGCTGATTCGCCTCACTAGTTCAATCATTAGGTCAATCATCTATTAAACATAAGCATAATACTCAAAAGTCAACGTCATTTTGTTTGCACACTTACCATGACCCCACGAAACAAGATTGAACATAATAACTATGCATGTCATTGAGAAATTGTGAAAATAATAGTTCTTTATGTGACACTGCAAGCCCAGGTGTCTGTACTTGGGAGTACGCGGCATAAGGTTCCTCCCTGGCTGGAAGGAGTGTGTGTGGATGGGCTGAGGCTGGCTGAATCACTTAGGTGAGGTGTGTAACAGTGCTGGGTGCATAGCAATCTGGTCCCGGTAGTTGCTTAAGTAATACCGAGTCACTGACATGATGTGCTGTTGGTTGAAATGTGATATAGGTGTTAAGGAAGACAGTTAACAAGAATAGTGTAGCAACTTTTGACTATTAGGTTCTTTTCTCGTTCGGCAAAAATGTTAGTTGTCATTACCTGTGAGTGACATGAACTTACTTCAAAGGTCTGTATTCTGAAGCGTTTCGGTGTCTTGATTCAACTACCTATAACAGGCTGCAGTAGAAGTTACTGGGGGATTTTCAAGGGTGTTTTCATGCTTTTAGTGATAGTTTAACAAGGATTCTGCAGCATCAGTAAGAAAACACCCTCGAAAACTTAAAACTAATAATTTCCGTAGTCTTTGAAAAATAGTATGATGAAGTAAGTTCGAAGTGTTTAAGAATACGGGCCATAGAAGGATAAGGGCGAAAGCAAGTGCGAATATAGACATTGGAAGCAGATGTCAGGTAGCAATATATGTAATAGCGCCGGTACCTTCACCGCAGGTTCGCTGATCCACCACCACGCCGTACCGTACGTAGTGTTAGAGAGAAATCTAGTGGATTAGTGAAATTTGCTGTCTAAGTCTACATAACTTTTTGTGGTACAGGTTGAAGCTTTAAGTTCATTTCCGCCTTGGGAAGAAGTGCCGTAAGATGTTTGGTTGCGTCACGTTATGTACCGCTGCCCTAAGAAGACATGTGACTAGCCACTAAGTTTCGTGTTTATCAGTGCAAAGGTAAAGATGGTGACACGCTATAGCTGCCTCGGCGCTCACCTCCGTCTCACTGGACTTTGAACCTGTAGCGGGAGAATCCCTTGCCCCGGGACACAGGGCCACTAAGACATCCGGGTTTCTACAGTTTATCTTCCCCAAGTTTCTCCAGGTTATCTATCGGTCAACCTGGGGGAAGGATGAACAGCTGGGTGAGACGTGAACCGACTGCCACATCCCGGGAGTTTATGATCTAATTAACAAGGAACCGATTGAAAGGTTATGGATAAAACCAGTTGAGGGAAGAAGATGGAATAGCGATTGAACTACAAAGGAAGGGAGTCGCAGAAGATGCAGGGGACAGAACAATGTACTCGTACGTACATTGCGCCAACCCGTCACTCTAGGGAAACGGCGTAAGAAGTAAAAGTAATGAACTGATTAGCATTAAGAAATGCAAAGACCATCAAGAATTGAACTGGTACCCCATCAATATGTAGCCAGGTAAGCTAGCCACTGTACCGCGAGGAAGCTTCTATAGTGTAGTGAACTGCTTTATATGAAGAGCTTCCAAAGACCAGGCGCGACAGTTGGAGGCAGTGGCAGTAGTTACAGAAGATATACTTTTTTTTTTTTGCCTGAAACATTTAGGGGATCTTACGTAACATTTTCTTTGGGCAACAGTACATGACAAGCCTGCGGGTGTTCTTGGCTCCACCTGCTGAAGGGACCGGCGTCGACCTTGTATAGTCTCGCTGCGGGCTTTTGTCGACTATTAGGATCTAAAGTTCATATTCCTATCCTTTGAATCTAATTTAAGAGACTGAAATTTATATTCTCATTACAGTTACTTTTGGGCGCAAAAATTCTTGTGAAGTCTGAAAGGGAAGAAAGCTGAGTGAAGAAAGGAGTGACAATTTAATATTGGCCTTGCTTTCATATCCCATACGCACAGTTTGTACAGTCTTGTCAGAAGTCGAGTAACACACTGCATTCACTGCCACTGTGCTTAAGAGTTTTCCCTCATAAAGTCATCAACTGCTAATCAGAATATAGTGAAAAAGATATAATATCAGTGAATGAGTAAAGATCAATGAAAATCCTCTGAAGAGCATAAGAAAATAATCTGTCAGAAGCTGTCATACCTGCACGTACCAATCCTTGCATGAAATTCTCTAACTATTTCCAACATTCCATTCTATATCCAAGATCTTATGGTACCTGGAATTAAATTAATATCCTGAAACAGTTAATTCCTTTGATATGCTACGAATCTGTCTCTTGTCAGGTCTTGGAAGGAGACTGTCACCAGATCAGATCAGATTGGGAAAACACGCAAAACATATTGGGAGTGCGTGTAGCAGGTGACTTGACTTATGACCACCACTGTATTTGATCATGATGCACACCAATGGTCTGTATTTATTCTATGAAGCAACCAATGAGTTCGATAGTACATGTTTTTGTTATGGGGAGATTCCATCGAGTGATCTTTATGTAAGATGGTCTCCCTCCATTATCGAATTGTACGAATTTCTGTTACTGCACCGTACATATTAGTAGACTGCATTCTTGTACGTTTTGTCGTCTTGTCACGACTATTTTTAACAGACTAGTGGAATTTATTGAGGTTTTCAGCAATGCATTCATGGCCAGTGATAGTTTAACGAGGATACTGCTTTATCAATAGGAAAAAAAAAACGCACACCTACTTTTAGCAGACTCTAGTGGATGTTATTGAGGCTTTCAAGGATGCATTCTTGACTCTGGTGATAGTTTAACGAGGATTCCGCACCATCAATAGGAAACAGGTATCCTGAGAATCCAGCCACTCATCAACGTGGTTTTTGCAAACAGTCGTGATGAGAGAACAAAGCGTTTAAGAATGCGAGCCATTATCTCATGAATGAGTGTTCCATATGAATGTCCAAACTCAGTTGCGGAGCGCTGGGCAGAAGCAAATACAGTTCCCGCATCACTTGCCTCCGTCTTCACAGATGAATTCTGGTGTCCATTTTCTCACTGTTCTAGGAATGTATTATGGTTGTCGTCAACAAAATAAAGCTGGTTCGTGTTGAGCGTTGCCTCCTTCCTTCTTTGTTAACAGGACACCTCCTCGTGCATTATCTACCCCTCGCTATGAATGGTACTACTCGTACACTTTACTCCTCGTTATGAATCATACGCCCCCTTCCCTCGTGCACTTCCTAGTACACTCTACTCCTTGTTATGAATCGTTCTCCACCACGTGCACTTCCTCGTATACTCTGCTCCTCGCTTTGAATCGCACACCTACTCCTACGCACATACTCCTCGTACGTACTTATTTTCTACTCGCTTTGACTCCTCCTGCCTCTTTATATGAAAATACCTCTAAAGTAAAGAAACGTTCTATCATTTGAACTTTATTTTAAATTTTACAATAAATTCATTGTACAAGCTGTAATATGTTTAACGGGATCATTTGTCGAAAAAAAAATATGGCTATTATTTTACTGATTTGTAACTCATTTATTTTCTTTGTTAACTCATTTTCTACGTATTTATTTATTATTTACAAGAGTATAGGAAAGCAAGATTAATGACTGCAGTACTTGAATGGAAGCCTTTGTCTCTTGTACTTCTATTTCCACGTGTTCCTTGCCCGTGGTCTATCATTATAAATATTATTTGTTTATTCTCATCTTAAAAGTCTTGTCTGACTTAGATAGCGGTAATAACGATTCCAAAATATTACCGGTAGACTCAGGCTGAAGTGCCTCTGCTTAGTCTACGAGGGTTTTCATCACTGGTGGGAGGGGACGGCGCTGTCTGGGAGGCTGTGGTTGTCTTGGTGGTGTGCGTGGCGGTGGCGGCATCACTCCACGACGCCTGGGGAGGACTACACGCGCTCTGAGTACTCTGGTTATTCTGAATTGCCTTGAATGGCTTCTGTAAATGGAAAGAAGATCTTGGACTATTCTTTGTGGCATTTGAGTAGCAGCTAGAGCCGAGTGATACAGCCTCGCAGCGGGACATTTCCTCCTCCTCCGTCTCCTCCTCGATGCTGTGGCCGCCGAAGATTCGATGCGCACCTTTCCTCTCTCGCACCGGGGCCGCCAGAATGCCGTCCCCTCTCCCAGACCACGAGCCAGGCGACAAGCAGGAGCCCACCTTAGAGAACGAGTGCGCTGCCTTCTCTTTCATGTCGATAGGAGAAAGGGCGGTTAGGTTTCCCACAGACGCTGACGTTCTCTTGCTGCCCAGAAACTTGCGGTAATCCATGCCACCCACAGAGGTCAGGTCACCCAAGGAGGTCGCGCTGGTCAGTTTGCCCGCTCCGTGACCCCAAATGAATCCAGAGGCACGGCTGATGTTCCTGCGTGGTGAGTGATTTGTTATCAGTTACCTTCGCCAGAGATAATAGAATGATATCACGTAATTCCTTAATAAACATTCACAGGTACAAAATGATAATGTTCCATCTGTCATTTCATGGTATTGTAAGTAAACTCAACGAAAGCTCTATATTTCTTAATCATTCCATCGTATTGCAAGTTAACACAAGGAAACCTCAATATTTTTTTCCCCTCATTAGTGCAAAGGCAGAAATACAACAAGGAGAACAATGGCAGTGAGTTGGTAGCGTCACCTGGAGGCGGCGAGCAGGGAGTCCGCCAGCTGGGCCAGGCGGTCAAGCTGCGCGGCTCCCGGCAGATCTGGCCCCGGCACCAGGCTACCGGCGGCGCTACCCTCAGAGGAACATGTCTGCAGGAAGGGAGGGAAAGTTATCATTAGCACTTCGTATCCATGACCTATGATGAATTTTCATGTGTCTTACTGTGTGTGCCTGAATTTAGTGTAAACTTACGTGCTCTGAAGTGTTACGTGGTATTCAAGTTAAGTATCTAGTTATGCACACTAAGATTGATGACGTAAAAATACTTACACTCATGATGTCATCGAATTTAACATCGCAATCCGGCATTTGTACATGAGAGGTGGAGGGGCAGGCCAGCCCTCTGGACGGCGCCCCCAGCGTGGGTGACATGACTCGTGGGGACGCGAGGCCGCCCACCAGCACTCCGCCCACCTTACCCAGCTTCTGTAGGAGACCAGATTGTCCTTACAACTGTGTGTGCGGTGAGCCACGAGATGTTCATGGGGCGAGATAGCGTCCTTAACGGTTAAGTGATGTAGCAATGAGTATACTCATGGTGAAGATCTCATTACCTCAGGTATGTTAGGAGTCAGTGGAAGGCCAAGTCTCGCCCGTAGGTCGTGCACCTGGAGTGTTAGGTCGTGGTTCGTCCGTTGCAGGCTCGTGTTCCTCTCAGCCAAGAACCTGCAGCACAGTAGTGTCTATTGTTGAGTGAACGACATTTGTAACTGTCTGTTTGTCATGAACCACTGAAGGAGACTTTTCTCGTTCAATGAGACCTCGTTGATGATAATGATTTGAAAAGAGATAAACTACCAAACAGATATGTAGCTAAAATAAATTAAAATTCTTTTCCTTTTGTTCATATGGAGTGAAGTAATAGGAAACTGCTATATCTGATGTTGTTCGAGTGAGAGTTGTGACTGAGGGTAAGTTCTGAAACAGGCAGAGTGGCCGCCGCGGACCATCGGCGCTGCTGTGCAGTCTGTGTTGTGTGTTAGTGTAAGGGTGGGCTGAGAACAGCAAGAAAGATTATCGGTTTGGGCGGAATCCGTCATCCCCAGTCCATGGCCAAGGTAGTACGTAAGCAGGTAAGGAAAACAGTTTCAGTTGTTATTTTATAAAATTTCTTTAGATTTTAATGTGAGGCAGTGGTGGTGTGGCAACAAAAAACACCAGTCGAGGGTGCCGGCTGCCTGCTGCCTGTTTTATTTTTTTTTATTTTATTTTATTTTATTTATTTTTTTTTTTTTGCCCACACTCTGCTCGGTATATATATATTGTTTTAGTTGATACCTTCCTGTAAGTCAACCGCTGCCCTTCTTATGGAATCTTACATACCGGTAAGTTAATCCACCAATGATCAGAAGAGGTGAAGTGGAGTGGAGAGTGGCTGAGTGGAAAAAAGGCACTCACCGGCTCCATCACTTTGTGGCAGAGTTTACGATCATGGCTAATATTTGTGATTACACCCTGTTTGGGCCGGTATATGTGGCACCAGTGATCCAGAGATAAACATTCTCTCTCTCTCTCTCTCTCTCTCTCTCTCTCTCTCTCTCTCTCTCTCTCTCTCTCTCTCTCTCTCTCTCTCTCTCTCTCTCTCTCTCTCTCTCTCTCTCATGCAACCCTTCTGGAAGTAAACATTTCACGCAGGGAAGCCACAGAACGCTTGACTTCTGATCTTTCTAAAATTTCTGATTGGGGCAGAGGAAACCTGGTATTGTTCAATGCCTCAAAAACCCAATTCCACTTATCAATTCGACACAACCTTCCAGACAACTATCCCCTCTTCTTCAGTGACACTCAACTGTCCCCCCCTTCTACACTGAACTTCCTCGGTCTGTCCTTTACTTATAATCTGAACTGGAAACTTCACATCTCATCTCTAGCTAAAACTGTTTCTATGAAGTTAGGCGTTCTGAGACATCTCCGCCAGTTTTTCTCACTCCCCCAGCTGCTAACTCTGTGCAAGGGCCTTATCCGTCCATGTATGGAGTATGCTTCTCATGTCTAGGGGGGTTCCACTCATATCGCTCTTCTAGACAGGGTGGAATCAAAAGCTTTTCATCTCATCAACTCCTCTCTAACTGACTGTCTTCAGCCTCTCTCTCATCGCCGCAGTGTTGCATCTCTAGCTGTCTTCTACCGCTATTTTTATGCTAACTGCTCTTCTGATTTTGCTAACTGCATGCCTCCCCTCCTCCCGCAGCCTCACTGCGCAAGACTTTCTTCTTTCTCTCACCCCTATTCTGTCCACCTCTCTAATGCAAGAGTTATCCAGTATTCTCAATCATTCATCCCTTTCTCTGGTAAACTCTGGAACTCCCTGCCTGCTTCTGTATTTCCACCTTCCTATGACTTGAATTCCTTCAAGAGGGAGGTTTCAAGACACTTATCCTTCAATTTTTGACTACTGCTTTGGACCCTTTCCCAGAACTGGCATCTCAGTGGGTTTTTTTTTTTTATTTGATTTTGGTTGCCCTTGGCCAGTGTTCCTCCTACATAAAAAAAAAAAATTATGGTAACACATATAATAACACACAAACATACACAGGCACATGCATTTTTTTTTTTTTTTTGAGCACATTCGTAACTTGCCATGACGGGTCTTGGGTGTGCCAGTGACTTGAATATATATATATATATATATATATATATATATATATATATATATATATATATATATATATATATATATAGATAGATAGATAGATAGATAGATAGATAGATAGATAGATAGATAGATAGATAGATAAATGTAGTGTTTTTAATTTCATTCTCTTTTTTTTTTTATACATATTGCACATTTTCTTCCCTTCTTTTCTTTTAAAATATAAGGGAGGTACTGGCCTATGACTGTATAAAAAGATTCACTGAGGTGCCAGTCCCTAAAAAAAAAAGAGCCACAAAGTTTAACCAAAATTAGAGAAGTGTGTGTTTGCTGTGTTAAAGTGTGGAAAGTGGTGATGGGTGGCACACTCACTGCTTCTCGGTATTAAGGAGGAGGATCTGTTTGTTCTGCTGGTGAAGCTTTCCAGCAAGCTTGGTGTTTGCCATCTTCTGCTCATGAAGCCACTGCCGCACTGCTGCCACCACCACCTAGCAGACCACAGACCATTAGTGAAGGAAGCATGACCAGAAGCAGTCTCTCTCTCTCTCTCTCTCTCTCTCTCTCTCTCTCTCTCTCTCTCTCTCTCTCTCTCTCTCTCTCTCTCTCTCTCTCTCTCTCTCTCTCTCTCTCTCTCTCTCTCTCTCTCTCTCTCTCTCTCTCTCTCTCTCTCTCTCTCTCTCTCTCTCTCTCTCACCTGGGCGTCACTGGCCAAGAGGTCCCGTGCCTGTTGCAACTCCTCCAGTTGGTTGTCTCGTACCCGCAGCTGATCTTTCAAAGCTTCAACCTCTCCCTGGCTAGATGAAAGCTGCAGGAGAAGAGATGAGTTTGAAATGTCTTGTGAAGAAGGTATTAACTGTATTATCAAAGTATTGTGCATATGAGTATGGCAAACACATGTTGGTGCTTTTTGGTAAGGTGATATGACAGTCAGCAAGAAAGACCAAGATTTTCTTCATATTCCCTGCCTTTCCTATTTTGTTGGGTTCTCGTCTTGCCTCACCTGGTCATGGAGGGCAGCATTGCATTCTTTCAGTTGGTTAGTTTCACATACCAGCCTAGCCACTTCTTTCTCGATGGTTGCCATTTGTGTTTCCCACAGTCTGCGCATGGATTGGCTGGCCTCCATGCCCTCGTGTGTCTCCGTCAGGGTTGTTTCCAGTGCCATGACCTGCTTGCAAATATGGCATTTAACTCCATGTCTCAGAATACTCAAGCATCCAGCACCACTTGTCTTCACTGTGCAGAATGGACCTATTTACCTACACTTCCCTCTGAATGGTAATCTGACATACAGCTGATGGGAGCTTGAAACTTGAACAATGTTAAGATCTCTGGAATTCCCTGCCTGCTTCTGTATTTTCTCCTTATGACTTGAATTCTCTCAGGAAGGTTTCAAGACATTCCCCAATTTTGGATAATCCTTTTGACTTTCTTTTGGGACTGGCACCTCATTCGGCATTTTTTTTTTTTTTTTTTTTTTTGTTACCCTTGGCCAGTGCCCCTCTTACATTTAAAAAAAAAATAAAAGGCCAATAAACCCACCTGGCGTATAGCATCCTCTCGTCCTCTGGTGAGTCTTGCAACTTCCTGCTGGAGACTCTCAGCTCTCCTTGTCTCCCTTGCCTCACCTTCTCTTGCCTGCAATAGTTGTGTGTTAGTAACAAGCCAGCTTGCATTTTCACAAGAATTGTTTCCTTGTTGATTAGTTTGAGACTCCCATAGAGCCTCAAGTAGGTAATACAGGAAAGCTCCTTCATGAACAAATGATCACAACAGCTGGATTTGTTAAGATTGTCATGGATGGATGCTGCACAAAAAAGGAAAGATAATAAAGAAAAACACCTCTATGAATAAATGACCACAGATGCTGAATTTATTAAGATTGTTATGGGCAGATGCTGCACAAAGAGAAAACTGAAAGCATTCACTTAGTTTTATGTATCCACACAGCATGAGGACACAAAGAGCTGAAATTGCTTAGATGGTGGGAGATGATGATTCCTGAGTTGACAATATGTACTCTTACTACATGCCTGCTTGAGATGTTCCTCCTTGGCTGCCAGCTCACCCCTCATCTGTGACACCCTCTCTTCCAGAGCCTCCATCTACATATAGAAAAGGACAAAAAATGAGAACTTTTAATAGCAAATAGAGCAGTTTAGGAATATTGAGATAATTCTAACAATACTTACACACTCAAAATTGTAAGTGTTCATGGAATCTTGAAAGCATAGTATACAGGTATTTAATTTCTCATATTTGTAATATTTTTTCTAGGTTATTTTTTGCCCCTAGGAAGTAAATCATGGTATTACTATAAGTTTTTTAAGTTTGAATAACAAACAAATCGGCCAACAAATATCCAGTTGGAATTTATTATCATTGTTATCATGGGGACCATTGTATATATAAGCTTGGAGTGATAAAGATAATAAGCTGATAGTAAGCTGAGAATAAACATGAAGGATGCCTCACCTTGTCTGATGCAACTTGATGGGAGGTGTTGGGACTGTGTGTGTGAGAGAGCTGAGCCTTGAACATGGCCACTTGAGCCTTCAGCTGGCCCACTTCTGCTTCCTTCTTGACGGTATCTGAGCGAGCCTCCTGTAGCTGCTCTTCCAGCCCTGTAACCTGTTGGGGAAGGAGTGTTGTCCTGACAAAGCCGTTCACTTGGTAGCAATTGTCATTATACTTCAGTGTAGTGTGTGTGAGGCCATGGCAGGTATAAATTACAGTTGATGAGAGGGAGATAAAGCCATATACAGTAGATACTGACCTCGCTTTGCTTTTCCTGGAGCGACCTCTGGAGGGTGGTGAGCTTAAGCTGTGTCACCTTAGCCTGAGTATCTCGGTCCAGTAGCAACCGTCGCACGTCACTGGCCTCGCGCCGCCCTGCCTCTCCACCCTCACCTGTGTCCAGGCCTTTCTGCATGTCACAATGTCATGTGTGAGAAGGTAGTCACCTGAATATACTCATCACACATTATTGTAGCATTACCTATATGAGAACATAAGAAAGTAAGGGAAGCTGTAAATAGCCATCAGGCCTACACATGGCAGTCCCAATATGAAACATAACTACTCATCCCTATCCATAAATTTGTCAATTTTCTTTTAAAGCTCTGTAATGATTCAGCTTTAACAACCTGATTACTGAGTCTATTCCATTCATGTACCACTATTTCAGAACCAATTCCTTCTTATATCTTTTTTAAATCTAACTTTTTCAAGCTTGAATCCATTATTTCTTGTTCTATCCTGATTATTTATCCTGAGAATTTTGCTTATGTCATCCTTGTATTCTCTATACTGCTGATGGTGTTGGTCTTATGAAGTGTACCTTTAACATGCAGAGTTCATTCTCAAGGTGTGTGATGTGTTCTGTCTTGATGGCCAGATCTTCCTTAAGGGCCCTTGTGGAGTCCCTGGCCATGGTGAGGTCTGCCTCGCGTCCCGACACTTGCTCTTCCAGCCGACACTTGTCCTTGGTCAGGCGGTGGATCTGAGTGGCCGGAAAGGTTGTCAGAGAATGGGTTGAGGTTACTGGAGTCTTTATTTATATAGTTAATGGTAATGGCTAATGGAGTGACCTTGAGGATTCTAATGAGCAGCCAACACTTCTCCTTGGTCAGGCAGTGGATCTGAGTTGCTGGAAAGATTGTAACAGAATGGGTAGAGGTTATTGGAGTGTTTTTGGAGTGGCAAGTGGCATGGACTATTTTCTCCCATATTACATGCTCTGTGTCATTTTCCTTGATAGATAATAAAGAAAAAAGTATCAGTTTGTCATGTTAATTTTAGCATATATTTAAGAGTAACTTCTTTGCTTCTCACCTCCTTCTCATAAAAAAGGGATCTGTTCATCTTACACTTAAAGAGTACCTGCTTGGCTTCTCACTTGTTCCTCATAAAAAAGGTATCAATTTGTCTTATTAAATTTAGCATATATTCAAGAGTAACTCGTTTGCTTCTCACCTGCTCCTCGAGGGCATTACACTCCCGAATGAGGCTGAGGACCTGCTCATGGGCATGGGTTTTCTCCTCCTCAGCTGCCCGCTTTTCCTGCCCCGCCTCTCGTATTGCCTCCTTCAGCTCCTCCACCTGCAGCACAGTTAGCCAGGTGATGTGGTGCAAGGTGTAATTTAGGTATGTTAGTATTCACCCATCAGCTACTCTCTGCATCTCATATTTATGATGCCCCAGAAAGTTTTCCAGTTTGTAGTTACCATTAGCAATGTCTGCATGTTGAATATCTCTCTCTCTCTCTCTCTCTCTCTCTCTCTCTCTCTCTCTCTCTCTCTCTCTCTCTCTCTCTCTCTCTCTCTCTCTCTCTCTCTCTCTCTCTCTCTCTCTCTCTCTCTCTCTCTCTCTCTCTCTCTCTCTCTCTCTCTGACTCGTATTCAGAAACACTGCTTTCTCACCATGACTGTTTTCAGAGGCCACAGAGATGACTAGCCAGGTTCTCAAAAATGTTTTCATGTCAGTAATCTAAAAATCTTGTTAATCCATCTCTAAAACCTTGAAAACACCCTTAAAAACCTGTATCATTTCAACTAAAGTCTTTTGAATGTAGTATAGGTGCAGACAGAGGTGTTTCAGAATGCAGTCCTCTCTCTCTCTCACCTGTCGTTGAGTCCTGGCCAGTTGAGTTAGGAGGGTGCTGTTAGGGGTGGGGGTTGAGGCAGCCCCAGTGAGTGCCTGCCTCTGCTCCAGGTCCTCACATTGCTTCTGCCACACTGCCATCTCCTCCTGTACACTCTCCAGCCGGGCCTGTCATGCCAAAAGGAGACTTAAATTTCTCTTTACCTCTCTGTTTCTCTCTCTGTCTCATTTTCTCATTCATACTTATAAGATTTGTTTCTCCTTCCTCATCTGATCTAACTTCAAGAGTGAGTTTCCAGTCAGGCATGTTGTAGCAGGAAGAGGCTTACAATTTCTCTCTACATTTCTATCTCATTCTTGTTCTCATTCATACTTATAAGATTTGTTCATCCTTGCTCATCCACCCTAACCTTTAAGAGGGAGTTTTCCTCAGCCAGCCTGAACACTTGTCTCTGGTGCTCCTTGGCGTCCTCCTCTCGTCCAACTCGCTCTTGCCTCAGGCTGCGGCCCAGGGCATCTCTCTCTTGCTGTGTCTCCTTGAGCTGCATCTCTGCCTCTGCCAGCCGTGACCCCACCTCTGCTAGGGACTCCTCCAGCCCCTCCACCTGCCAGTGTGTTAGTGATTGGTGAAGGGTGGTTATTGATTAGAGAAAAGACAGGCAGGTGCATTGTAGACAAGTCATATTAAACAGATGGAGAGTCAGATGTACCTGGAAGTGGTCCTGGTCATGTACTCTGGTGTAGGCCACTAGAGACTCCTCTAAGCGCCTTACACTGTCCTCATGGGCCACTGTCAGTCGCTCGGCCACCAGTGCCACCTCTGCCTCTCTCTCTCCCTCCTGCAGACAAGGGTTAGGTTTATAGGTGAAGCTTCTAGAAGTGATAATGTAATGATAGTGATGATAATGCATACATGTACCAAGGCTGTTTCCTCAAAAAAGGAGGGTAGCCAAGACAAGGCACACATATGCATACCATTTCTCGGATCCGACTGTCCAGGCGGTTTATCTTTTCCTTGGCATCCTGAAGATCTGTCTTGAGGCCTGCGCACTTCTCCTCCCCTCGAGCGGTGTCCTTCTTGGCCTGAGGAAAGGAAGGAAGCAGCAGGTGTCTTTAGTCTTTTACAATCTTAGCCAGAAGTCAAGGAACCTGCCACACTTAGAACCACATTCTGAAACTCTCGTGTGCTGTACCTCCACTATTTCAAAAAGTCTTCAGTTGAAGCTACAGAGGTTTTTTTTCAGGGTGCATTTATAGTTCTAGTGATAAATTAACAAGACTTCTAGATTACTAAAAGGGGAAACAGTCTTGCAAACCTGCAAATCATCTGTGGTTTCTGAAAATAGTAGTGGTGAGAGAGCAAAGCATTTCTAAATACAGGCTTTACTCCCATTGTGTTTAGCAATTTCCCTCAATCGTGAGTCCTGTGATCTAAGAATTGTCAGTCAGAAGATTGAGGAAAAACCCAGAATATGGAAGTAGTGAGTGTGTATATTTCTTGACTATTGACCATGATAACTGTACACACACAGACACACACACACACACACACACACACACACACACACACACACACACACACACACACACACACACACACACACACACACACACACACACACACACACACACACACACACACACACATGCACACATACACACACACACAATACATGGAGTTGCCAGTATTAATCAGTGTGTTGGTGTTTAAATCCCATTATTGCTCTGTCATTGCTTCCTCTCACCTGGTCAAGTGTATCCTTCAGTAATTTGCATAAGTGAGTGCTATAGTTCAGTACTTCTTACCTGGTCCAGCTTAGCACGTGTATCCTTGAGTAGTTTGGCCTCCTGGGTGAAGGAGTCTTGCAGGGCCACCATCTCTCGCTGCTCCTCCTGCAGTAGTCCCTCCAGTGTGCTCACCTGTCGCCTCAGCTCCTCCACCTGCGCCTCACTGGCCGAAAACTGCACAGGCAATACCCACATTCCTCAGTGAATTTGGTTGGAGTGATTAGTATAATACTACAATATATATATGGAATTCTTCAAGCTAAATAATACTTAGTCCAGCAGAAAACATTTTTATTTTCTTTTGACTTTTTGGCATAGAGACTATGCCATCATTACCATTATCAAGGATCTAGGATAAGAAAACAGTATAGAAAACTAAAAAGAAAAGTAAGATAGTATGTCTATACCTGCATAATCAAGTTATATGTAGAGGATATCCTGATATGTTATAATGGCATGGACTCCATACTGAAACATCAGAAGGAAATTAAGCTGTCCACTGCTGCACTTGCTGTGTTATGTATCTTATGGAATTTGTGTTTGGGTGAAGTGTTGCTAGGATAGAAAGGGAACAAGATGGTACCTTCTTCTCCATCTGTGAGGCATCTCTGGCCTGTCGCCGCAGCTCCTTCTTCAGCCCCTCCACTTTGTCCTCATGTGCTGCCACCTCCTTCACCAGTGACTCCACCTGCAGAAGTAACACATGAACTGAGATTGCATTGAACACCTTAGCATCTTATTGCAGTGAGGAAACAGGCTGTAGGAGGGCCTCTGCTCCTTCTCAGAGCTGTCCATTGTCCATATCTGGTCATGCAGAGAAACACTGAGGCTCTCTTCATAACTCAGAGTATATTCAGTAGTTACCTTTAACATAATGAAGGAAGGCCTCTACATCCCCTCACAGCTGTCTATTCTCCATACCTGATCATGCAGAGAGACATTGAGGTCCTTCTCATAACCCAGAGCATCATTCAGCTGCTCCATGTCCAGCTGTGCTCGCCGAAGCTGCTCTGTCTTGATGCGGGTCTCCTCTCGGGCTGTGGTGAGGGCTGCTACCGTCTCCTCCAGCTGCCGCCCAAGTCGCTCTACACTCTCACTCGTCTGAAGCACAAGGAGAAATTTGCTGATTGTAGTCATCATTATCATTTTGTTTAATATTATTTTTCCTTATGAGGTTGGACAGTTCACACTGCCTCTTTTCTCTTTCCATTTTCCCACTCTTTTTCTCTCACTTTATATTTCATAAGCTTACCATCTTACATATCTCTTAACCATTTAACTTTTCATGAACTAGTTTGCTCTTTTCAAAATTATACTCATCACTTATGATTCTATCTTAATTAAAATACTTTATTCCCCTAACTTACTTTTTTCCTTTAGTGTAAATGTCCAGCCCTGTCACTGATCTCATTTCCCTCTCTCCTGCCTTGTCTCTTACCTCCTGGGCAGAAAGACGCTCCTGGAGCTGAAGACTTTTCCTCCAAGCCTCATCTGCCTTCCTCTCTGCCTCTGCTCGGCCCTCAGTCGCTGCTGCCACATCCTCCTCAAGGCTTTGTACCTGAGGATTAATGTAAGCAAAGGGATGTACTTCATTACTTTTCCCCCCGTGTTTCTGCTTCATTATCTTTCCCAACCCACATGAACTTGCCTTGAAAATTAGTGATGTGTCACATTGCATTAAGGTAAATTTGGTTATAGAGACACTATTATCCTGTACCTGTCCCTGCAGCAGCTGAAGGGAGGTGACGAGGTCCTGCCGCTGCCTCTCTGCCTCCTGCAGCTGTCGGGTGAGCTGCTCCCGGTCCTTGGTGGCCAGATCTACCTGTACCAACACACACCACGTCACTTCATGTGCCAATACACATTCACAAAGATGAAGAATCTCTGTCATTTAAGCTTATCAAAGAGTCCATTCATAACACAGCAGGAGAGGAGAAGGAATGGATATAGATGCATGGAGATAAAGAGAAAGGATAAACAGTTTATGGTAAGAAGAATGGTGAATCTGAATGAGGAAAGGAGATGAGGTGAGATTGGCTGAAGAAAACCAGGGAGACTGCACGAGATGATATAAGAAAGAGAGAGAGAGAGAGAGAGAGAGAGAGAGAGAGAGAGAGAGAGAGAGAGAGAGAGAGAGAGAGAGAGAGAGAGAGACTGGATGGGAGATAAGAGGACAGAACCCAACAGAAAAGACTAACAAGAAAAGAGAACCCAGAGAGAGAGAGAGAGAGAGAGAAATGAGGGTAGTGGAAGTAGGAGACAGAGCTGTATGGAGGACTAAGGAGCAGTGAAACTATATGAACATGGCAAAAGCTACAGAAAATTCATAATGTGCTATATACAAGTTGTGACAAAAGCTTGACCTGCCTCTTTATTTCACTTGTATCAGCTTATGTCACTTTGCTGGCCTGTACCATACCTTCCAGTGGTGGAGGTGTGAGGTGTGTGCCTGGCTCTCCTCCAGCAGGGCCAGGCGGCGACTCAGTGCTCGGTTCTCCTCCCTGAGCACCTCGCCACGTGCTCCACTCTCCACCAGTAGCTGCACAAAACACTAGCTGTCACCAAGACTCGAGTGCTGCCTAGCGTTTGTGTTTTATCTATGCATCTACTTTCATCTCAGTGATGTTTGAGTTCTGTGAGCCTTAACCTATCTTAACCTAATGTTCCTAAGCATCTCTTAGTGATGTTTATGAGTTTTGTGAGCTTCATCTAACCAAACATAACCTAACCTCCCTAAACCTATCTCAGTGATGTTTATAGAGTTCTGTGAGCCTAACCTAATCTACTAAAGCCTCATTCTCTTGTGATCTGAGAGAGGGCATGGTAATATATCTATGCCTTTCTCTGGTCATGGTTAAGCCTCTCTGCCTCCCTCAGGTTGCTCTTAAGCTTTTCTACCTCCCTCCCCATTGAACTGTGCTGCAGACCACCACCAAGGGTGACACACCAACTATCACCATTGTGTTAACCATATATAGAGCACTGGCTATTGCTCCCTCCTTTGAATTTCATCCTTTACTAATAAGTGATTGAAGTTGTATAGTTCTTAATTAATTTTTTGTTCTTGTCTTGTTCCACTAGTAAGTTTGTACAGCATAAGTGTAATTCAGATGTGTGTTATTTTTATGCAGTTTTGTTTGCACACTTACAGGTGACATAAAAAGAAAAAAAAGACAATAGTAGTAGCAGCAGCAGTAGCAGCAGGAGCAGCAGCAGGATTCTGGGTTAAATAATGGCATAACAGTGATTGGATGCAGTTGAATTTGATATATTTAGATGAATGGATCTGAGTGTAGGCATGACAAGTGCTAGTGTCTCAGTGTGAGTGAGAACTGTGTTCTGAAATGCTTCACTCTCTCACCATGACTATTTTCAAAGGCCACACAAGTTTTTAAGGGTATTTTTATTGTTTTAGTCATGAATTAACATGATTCCTACATTATTTTAACAAGAAATACTCTTGAGAACCCAGCTAATCATCTCAGTGGCCTTTGAAAACAGTCATGGTGAGGGAGTAAAGTGTTCCTGAATAATTAGGTCTGTTCCCTCACACTTTGCTATGACCCTAGGCACCCTGCATTGATATATTACCTAGCTGTGCCTCTGCATGTGAAGAGTATTAAGGTCATAAAAACTGAGAATTGTTATATAGGTTTAATACATGTGGTTGTACTTACCAGTGTTGAATTAAGGCAGGCTAGTGAACGACTGCACAGAAATTGCAGAATGAGATCTTGCTCACATTGGCTCTCAAATAGTGACAATCTTTTTTTGAAGGTTGCTGAACTTGTTAAAAGGAGGATATGTGACTTTCTCTCTCTCTCTCTCTCTCTCTCTCTCTCTCTCTCTCTCTCTCTCTCTCTCTCTCTCTCTCTCTCTCTCTCTCTCTCTCTCTCTCTCTCTCTCTCTCTCTCTCTCTCTCTCAGAATTGTTATATAGGTTTAATACATGTGGTTGTACTTAACAGTGTTGAATTAAGGCAGGCTAGTGAACGACTGCACAGAAATTGCAGAATGAGATCTTGCTCACATTAGCTTTCAAATAGTGACAATCTTTTTTTGAAAGTTGCTGAACTTGTTAAAAGGAGAATATGTGATTTTCTCTCTCTCTCTCTCTCTCTCTCTCTCTCTCTCTCTCTCTCTCTCTCTCTCTCTCTCTCTCTCTCTCTCTCTCTCTCTCTCTCTCTCTCTCTCTCTCTCTCTCTCTCTCTCTCTCTCTCTCTCAACATATTAATAATTTTTTACCATCTTGTGAGCAGCTGTTTGGTGGGTAGAGAATACCTGTGGAATATGGATGTGGGAGATGCAATGGTGAACAAATCAAGGGAAGAGAGATGAAATGAGTGAGTGTGAAATGAAGGAATGCACACGAGGAAGGAATTGGTGGTGGTAGGTGGAAAATTTTGTCACTTGTTAATGCAATGCACACACATCTAGCTTACGATTTGGTAGGTAAGTAAATCACAATCGTAAAAATGCTCTTTATTTCATCATTCATGACGCAGTGTGTGTCTGGCTGGCACACCATGCATCCATGCCTGTATTAGTTGTCATGTGTAGGAAGTTACAACTCACTCTTGCCAACCAGTGTCAAGTGTCATGCCCAGCTTAGGAGTATCATGGAAATGCTGAGAGTTGATCTGATGGCAGGATGTGTTGGCCTTGTTAGGTGCCATCACTGATATGGACACTCAAGTTGCTGTTTAGCATGTTACCAATCAGGCCAAGATGATACTAAGGTCTTGAGAAGATTTAGGTTGGCCTTGACTACCACATTCTGAAACACTTGTGCCACACCTCAGCTACATTCAAAAGGCTTTCATTGAAGTTAAACAGGTTGCTTTTCTGTCTCTGGTGACAGATTCACATGATTTCTATATTATTAATTTGAGAAATGCTCTTGAGAATCCAGCTAGTCATCTCTGTGGCCTTTCAAAAATAGTCATGGTGAGAGAGTGAAGTGTTTCTGAATACAAGCCGGATTGTCTGCTCACTGCACAAGTACTGTCATCGTAAGTAGGTGATCACACATTTGTTTAGTCACACACTTTCTTCTAAGTTTACATGGGGATAAGAGTGAGGACTAGAACCAGTTATGATATATATATATATATATATATATATATATATATATATATATATATATATATATATATATATATATATATATATATATATATATATATATATATATATATATATTATGTACACTAATTTTATAATAATTTTTTGCCTCCAGTTACTCCCAAAACTGAAGACTATGGTACTTTTTTGTAGCATACCTTGACTAGAACTGAGAAGGCAATGTAACAGCACAATTAAGGTACATTGCTTTCCCTAAAATCAAATAATGGAATTACTATACATTTAGCACAATATTTTGAGTAGAATAAATTAAGCATTGTATTAAGTTATACTTTACTCTCAATACTATAGTCATTAGTAACTATGAGGAAATTTCAGTATGATTTTGCTAAAATAATGTTACATACTATACTAAGCATTCTATGTGCCCTAATGGTTTCTGCATTAAATAAAGTAAGAATTTGTAAAAATATAATATTTATATAAATCTGACTTAGAATTTGGATATAGTAATGGAAAACTTGTAATACCTGAGTCATTGGATGAGGTGGCCACTACACATCATACACCTGACCAGAGTGGGTGTGCCTTTGAGCCTCACCAACACTCTCCTTACTGGCTTTCTCATCAGCGGTCCTCAAGCTGTCATCAGTGCCAAGGGGTGTGATTGCAGTCTCATCACTTTCTAGACATGTCACATGTGGACTGCTTTCACTGGCTGGGTTCATGCTGAATGAATTACCGCTACAAGAAGACAGAACATCGGGAGCAAAGGCACTTGGGGTGGTTTGAGTTGTGGCTTCTTTGGCAGACTGATTGGATCTTAATGCAGGTACATTTTCAGTTGCATTACCATTGTCTTGTAAATGAGAAGAGTGTGGAATAGAGGTATTTGACAGAAGAAGTTCATCATTTAACAAATTTCCTACATTGAAACCACTGGCACTTGGAGATGCAGCAGCAGTAGCAAGAGGGTTACAAGAAACATCATTGTTATTCAAACATGCGTCTGATACGTCTCCTGGAGGCTGCATACTCAGAGTGTCCAGAGAGGTGCATTTATTCACACTGGGACTTGCAGTAGAAGCAAGGGGGTTATTGCTACTGTTATGCATCTGCTGGGATTGGCTATGATGCAGCATGCTGGCACTCACATCACTACTCAGCCGAGACCGGAGCTCATCACATGACCTCTTGCTGGACACAAGTGCGTCCTGCAGGGCACTAATGGTCAGTCTCTGCTCACTGGCCTGGTGTAAAGAAAGACAGGAAAAAATAACACATTGGTTGAAAAAAAGTGAAATGCCAAAATAAGTAAATGAGTAGATATCTACCTCTATCTCTGACTCTATCCCTATCTATGACTACCTAACTTTGATAGAACTAGTAATGTTTTTTTTTTTGTTAAGATACAGAGTATATCTAGATATTAGTTATTATATAATTTGTGCTCCAGTTATTTAAAGAACTTAATGTCTCATAATACATTTGTCTAAGAAATAATGGTGGATATCAGAAAAGTTATTCTCTATTTGAATGAAACCTTGCATTATATTACCTCCTTTTTCTTATTATCTAGTTCAGTTGATATTTTCATGAGCTCCGTCTGGAATCTCTCCAGTGTGGAAGACTTGTCATTGAGTTGTCGAGTCATGGAAGAATTTTCCATCTCCAACTTTTGAATCAGTTCATTTTTATTTTCAACCTGCATGAGATGAGAGCATATGCAAGACTTGAATTAGCATCCACTCTATATATCATATACTCTAAAATATATACATGCTCTATATATCTATCAATCTGTCTACACCTGACACCTGCTGTGGCTTCTAGGAAAGTGTTTAAATGTTACATTTAAAATGTTACTGTAATAAAGTAATTTTGTGTTCTCAAGTATCATTCCATTAAGATGACAGTTTAGAGTGGAATCAAGCAGAATTAACCTGTGGAGACATCACTTGTTAAATGTACTGCCATCCATATGAATACTGAGAAATTGATCTGAAGGTGAGAGAAATTTTTAGCCATAAGAGGCCTTCACTGGGCTGGGATGTACTGGCCACCACAGTATGTCCTGCTATATTTCCTTGTGAATCAGTAATCACAGTGGTAACACATCCTTCAGAAAATGTGTGAATACCTGTCTTCGCAGCTGTTCTGCCTGACCATGTGTTCTGCCAACCTCCAGCTGCAGGTTTGTCAGTTGGCTGGTCAGGTAGTGCATGCGCTCTCCCTTTTCACCTCCATCACGCCGGGAAGAGTCCAGCTTCTGCTCCAGCTGTTATGAGTATAGAAGCAGTGAATTAAACTAACATGAAATGAGTCCAACTGTATAATAAAATAAATGTGAAGTTCTCCGAGTTGTAGATTTTTGTAATTCTATATACAAAGCAAAAGCCTTGATGCTTTTCCTACCTTGTACAGAGTTTCATCTTTAAGATGCAGCTCCTGACGAGATGCTGCAAGGTGGCTCTGAAGCTCTCGAAGGAGTATGCTTTTCTCTGCAAGCTACAGACAGATGCAAGGTTGTGGAAAAAATATTCAAGCTTTTAAGCAAGCCAGAGAAAAATCTAAGCTTTTTCACAGCAAAAGTCATAAGCAGTTCAAATACAATGTAATGATACAATGTTCAAATGTAGAACAATTGTGGAACAAAATATCTTTTTCACAAAATCAGAAATCATTGTCAGAAACTTAGGTGTCTGAGTTGAGGATTGTCTGAGGTGGACTTTATGCATGAGTGTATCAGACAATGCTCTTGTGTCTTGGCAGGTTTGAGTCCAAGCCAGGCTGTTGATCCTCTTTGTAAGCATCTCCTCAAGGATATTTGATGCAAGCAGGGATGTCACTGTCAACTCTGAGGTCTAGAATACCTTAGGCTTTCAAGTCAGGATAATGGGGGAAATACAGTAGCCTTGTAATGTGTAGCAAGCATCACTATTCCTATTTTTGCATCACATAACAAGTAAACTTTTCTAATTGAACTACTCAGTAATAATAAAGACTTGCATGTATATACATACTGCATACTAATATCTGCAAAAGTTCAGAGATGTGATTTCATTGATGCTGATGTTCCTAATCACTTATCAAAGTATAATGAAAAGTGTTAGCTTACTTCATTCTCCAATTTTGAAACCTGTGAGGACTGTGATGCATTGGAGTAACAACCACTCGAGGTTCTGCTCAACTGTTCAGATGAAATTTCATTTGAAAGAACCTGTGAATAAGTAAAGAAAAATACAATGAATATTTATGTGCAGATTAATTCAAGTTCAGGGTTTATATAATTTCTCCTCTCCAAGTAAAGTGGTGGATCATCTGATATTGAATAAAAGAAGAGTGTTGCCAAGAGAAGCTTCCCAACAATTTTTAGCACAGATGTTTATCAGCCACTCACCATTGTCTTTTTTTTGTGTAGATACTTCCCATTTGTCCCTCCCTGTGCATACAGATAGATAAACATTTAGATATATATAGATAGCTCTGTTATGCTATACAAATTAAACAAATTGAGTAACAAATAGAACTTTGGGGGGAAAGGTAATGAAGAAGGAAACTTTGGACTGAAAGCCTCAGGGATGAAGGAAAGTGAGAACAATGTAGGTGAGAAGCATAGAGCAGCATAGAATGATGTGAATGTAAATCCAGATGCTGAGGTTTTCAAATACTAAGCCACTACCAAAGGAGGCAACAGGAAGTGTACTAAGAGTATTGATTAGCAACATAGGAAAGTTATGTTGCAGCAATGAGATTTTCCAGTGTTCTACTTCCTTATAATCCAAAGAAAGGATTGAGGGATGCCACTGCTTAAAAAAAAAGGAAGAGGTGTGGATTGGTGTTTTGAGTGAATGCTTGTGTGTGTGGGTGGAGGTGAGTGTGGGAGGCCATATGCCTTGTCTCAGTTATCTTCAGTTGCATGGGAAATCTGTTGGGTGACAAGTGATAAATGCAACTTGCCTCAGAAGTCTGTGTCTCAGCACACTTGGTCTCCCATGGAGTTTTACTTTCTTTCGCTGGGATTAGATCACCCTGAAAAGTCATACCAAAGGAGGTTTTATCTTCTCTACTTCATTCAGCAGATACATTTAGTACTATACAACAAAGTTTCAATTAGTTATGCACACTTGCAGTAAAACGTCATCATGCTGGTATAAGTAACAGTCAGGCTAAGTCCTCTCATCTGTGTTATAATTTGAAATATTACCTTGTCACACACCTCACTGTTTGTCTTGAGTGACTTTATTTCTCGTCTGAGATCCTTTATGATTTCATTCTTGAGGTGCAGCTGCATCCGTGTCTCATGCTGCTTTTGCTCATGCTCCTTAAGCTCATCATGGAGATCAACTATCTGGTCATGTCGCTGGGCTACCTCTGCTGTTAGCACTGTGCGAAGCTCCACTTGTGTCTATAAATGTGGAGTTTCATAGAAATGTTGAAGACTTTGTTGTTGTGTATTAGTGATCCCTGCTAGTGACACATAATTTTGCTCATCTTTAAAGTATAAAGAACATCCAGTTCTCTTCTTATCTCTCCCATTCCTTGCACTAAAGAAAGGTTTAGTACATCCAGGATGTCACAGGATCACTAATACATAATGGAAGATAGTAGTAGTATTTCTACTGGATGCATTTCATTAGTTATTATAATGAAGTAGACTTGTTTTTAGTAATAACAACAAAGAGTTAGTGATTATTTTAAAATCCTGTCACATGTGGTATATTTACAAATACTCACTTCACACTAAACTTGTTTAGTAATACATGTTATATGTTCAAAGAGACAAGAATAAGAACTTGGAGTTAGTGATTTCTTAAAGGCCCACTCACTTGTAGTCTATTCACAAATGTTCAGTGCCTACTTCACACACACCAGCTTTGAGGTGTGGTGAGGGCAAGACTCTCTGCATGTGACAACAAACCTGATGGGACCTGTTGAGTTGCTCCTTCAACATGCTGATGGTTGGGGCACACAGGCTGTGAGAGTCCTGGAGAGCTTTGTGTTGCTCCTTCAGTTGTTGACACTCTTCCTCCACTTCTGCTAGTCTGCTCACAAGCACTTCAATGTTTTCACTCAGCTGAGTCTCATCCTGGAAATACAATAAATATTATATAATCAGGGAGAGTTATAAATTGAATTTAGGATCACATGGCATAATCTCCTTTTTTATTTTCTAAAACAAACAATTTCACTCAGTTTTTTTCTTCACTGTTCTTCCTTTCTTTTCTTGTCCTGAATAAATAATTATCACAGTGTTCATGGACTATTGAAAATTTTCTTCATCCAAAGTCCCTCCCCCATTCCCACATTTCAGCCTCACCACTTCATCCTTTGTTTCCTTTAACTATCTCAAAACTTCATAATTTATATAAAAGAAGCCTCCTTGATGTCACAACTTACATGACTTCCAGCAAAAGAGTGAGACTTTAACACTAGTGAAGAGGAGTCTTTGGAGAGTTCATCTTTGAGCGAAGACTTCTTTAACAATATGCTGCGGATGATTTCTTCTCTGCGAGTTGTCTGAAATCACAAGTAAGAGGAACTGAATATGTTTATTTTCACACATAAATTTGAAGTTGTATGCTGAACAGAAATGAAACTGAGAATATGCCTATAACCTAGTGAGAGTTTTGAAAAGTTTAAGCTGTCAATAATCATATTTGTAGGATCCCTATGTTGAGTAGAAATTACACTGAGAATACAACTTTAACCTAGTTAGAGTTTTCAAGAGTTTAAGCTGTCAATGATCATGTTTGTTGACTTCACACCTCAACGCTGGTATGCTTCTTGGAGTCGTGGAGTTCCTGCAAGATGTGGGTTGTGCTACTGCTGTCCATCTGTCTCCCTGCCATCATGCGCTTCATCTCTGTCAGCTGACTCTGTTGGTTGATGTCTGGGCTGATGGAGGTCCTACTGATCTTATTCTAGTATTTAAAAAAAATCAATTTGGCAGTTTTGGGACTGGCACCTCAGTGGATCTTCTTTTTTTACTTTCTTTTTATCGCCCTAGGCTAGTGCCCCTATTATATAAAAAATAATTCTGCATCCTGTACATAATTCATAATTCCTGTTGTAGTACATTAGCTTATTTCAATAATTGTTCTACAATATACATGAACTGCCATTTTCTTTTTAGGACGTGCCTGTAAATCCGCTATTTGCTTGTCTCTCTCCAGGAGCTGAGTGGTGGCGTCCTCGTGCAGGGATTGTAGGTTCTGAAGGTCTGCTCTCAGTCTCAAGATCAACAGTGCTTTCTCAGAGCTCTGCCCTCCATAGGTGCTGCCCTCCACATCCTAAAGGGAAAGGTACATGTAAAATCAGGATCTTAGTGTAAAACTGTATTCAGATTAAGTTTTGAATCACAAGGCTCATGAATGAATAAAGTTGATTGAATTCTTAAGATCATTGTCACCATTTGTGCTATAACCATTCAATAATGTTGTAACTGGAATGTCCACTAAAACACTGTATTGATTGGATTATTTAAATTTTTCTTTTTGCATCATTGTTATCAAGAAATGTACATGTTAATTGCTCATATCTTGTGCCTTTATGTATATCAGATTACCAAATTCATCTTACCAATGTTGCTTTAGTCTTTCTTAATGAACACAGCAAATACCAATGTTTGTGTGTGAAGGATTTCCTCACATAACCCTTTGACAACCAAAGATAGCATGACACTTGTTATCTGAGTAACCTTGCATTATTTATACAGATACTTTTACCTTTCATTTTCACATTACTAGTATCTTTATGCAATTTTATAATTAAGCACAATATGATCTTAGTTGTCCTGGCACCATGCAAGAAATTTTTCAGTCACTTCACGTCACTTCATGATGTGTCACTGAAAGTGTTGACTCACAGGAAGGTTTGAGAAGGAGCTGGCTGCTGAGGAATGGTCCTTCTTGAGAGGCTCTTCAATGAGGGGATGGAAGAAATCATGCTGGCTCTCTTTTAAGGATGGTGAAGATTGTCTGCCAGAATTAGGAAATACATAGATGTCATTTAAAGTAGTTGATTATTTTTTTTATAGTGTGATGGTTAAACAAGTGTGTGGATTGTGGTTGTGAGAAAACATTAAAGTAGATCTCTATTCCTATAACATTTCAACAAAGTTTTCTTCATCAAAACATTGTGGAAGTAAAGATCTCATGCTTCATCATGTCCTTACCACCATAGTGTCCAAGTGGCACAAACTCACCTGGAAGTGGGAAAAGGACAGGACCAAATAGCTGTTCTGGAGTTATGAATGAGAGGGTCAGGTCATCTGTCTCCCACTGTCCTGTTCCTCTGGCATGAGTTATCACCTGGCAAGAGGAGAGATGTGAGAACTAATAAGAAATTAAAGAATTTTAAAAGAAGATAAAATAAATTTATGGATGAGAATGATATTGGAAATCAGTAGGTATGTTTTGTATAGGGACTGCCATGTGTAGGCTTAATGGTTTCTTGCACCTTCCCTTATTTTCTATGTTCCTATGATCTAATGAAGAAAAGAAACATCTCATAGCTGTCATGGAATACTGTGTTGCTGGGACCATGTGGTTGTCAAAAAAAAAAAAAAAAAAAAAAAAAGTGGATACCATACTAAAAACAACATTTCTGAAAGGGACATTACAAAGAAACAATACAAACTGGTACAGGTTACAAGAAAAGAAGAAAATTAAAATAACTAGGAAAAGAAGAGAACAACATTTTACTTCCACAAAGAAGAAAAGAAGAAATAGAAAATTAAGAGGATAAAATTGTACTGTCATAGAAGAGGAACAATAATGAAAATAATAATAGTAATAATAATAATAATAATAATAATAATAATAATAATAATAATAATAAACAGGAAAGGAAGAGGGGAACAGGAGGAAAAAAATAATAATATACATGAAAGAAAGTATAACACAATAGTCATGAAGAGAGAAAGTATAACACAATAGTCATGAAGAAGAAAGTATAACACAATAGTCATGAAGAAGAGAGAAAGTAGAACACAATAGTCATGAAGAAGAGAGAAAGTATAACACAATAGTCATGAAGAAGAGAGAAAGTATAACAATAGTCATGAAGAAGAGGAGGAGGAGCACACCACCGCACTGCCACGCCCCTTTGCAGTACATCGGCGGGTACCTGTATCAGACTGTTGATGTCGCTATGCAGTCCACCGTTTTCTTCCAAGAGGCGCGAGTTTCTTCCTCTGCAGGGCGTGAATTTTGTCGTCCAGCTCCTTGGTCTCCTTCTCCAGGCTGATCTTGTCACTCACCAGAGAGGACACCTGCGACACAGAGGTTATATAGTGTTTGTGTTCTCGGTATGTCAGGGAGATCGGTGAAAAGGAAATGGGAAAAAGAAAAGCTCACTCAAGTGCGATTTTTTTATGTATCTTGGAGATTGGAAAAGAAGGAAAAAAGTAAAATTTAACCTGGTTTAAGTCTTGAGTGATAAAAATGCAACTGTCAGTGTATTTTTTTATTGTTTTTCTTTCTTTTTATATAAAAATTAACGCTTCTGTTGTCAAAATTCTCTCTCTCTCTCTCTCTCTCTCTCTCTCTCTCTCTCTCTCTCTCTCTCTCTCTCTCTCTCTCTCTCTCTCTCTCTCTCTCTCTCTCTCTCTCTCTCTCTCTCATACCAGGTTAGATATTAGAGTATCCACAATAGTGCCAGATATATTTAAGTCCATCATCTTATCGTATGTACTGATGCATTACCTGTATTTGATGGTCCCTTAGAGAGACGCAGGACTGACGTGTGGTAGCGGCCATCTTGGTAAGCCGGTCCTCCAGCAGAGCCACTCTTTCGGCAGCCTCCCTCTCCAGCTCCTCCACCGTGGCCACCAGCACTGCGTTCTGCTCCCCGAGGTCACGCACCCAAGACTCCAGCACCGACACCTTGTTCTGGGGAGGTCAGTCACACATTCAGTAACGCATTGAAAGATCTCGATTTACATGAAGTATTTTGATAGTGCTAACAGGCGGCTGAAATTTTAAGAGTTAATAATTAATCGCTCAACATAAATCGAAAGCTTACGTGACAGAATGAGTCAATTAAGAAAAACTGGGAAGGAAAGACAAACCAACTTATAAAATGTGAACCGAGTTAAAGAAAAAAATGTGTGGAGGAAAAGATGAGTTATCAGGAAATTACATCAGCGTGTTATCAGGAGCTTCCTCTCAGCTGCCATCATCATTATAATCATCGTTATCATCATCCAGTCATATGCCAGGTGTCGATAGTTGTATGGTTCATCTTTCCCCCATATTTTGAAACTATCAGTACCTTCATAAGAACATTTTCAAAGGTCACGGTGATGATTACTCATGTTCTCAGTGATGGATAATTATTTTTAAACCGCCACTGGAATAATAAAAAAAAACACACTTGAAAAAATTTCATTAATTTCACGTATGTACAGCCTGTTTGAAGTAGTCAAGGTGAGATGCTGAAATATATGAGAATACTTCCTCATGAATCTTGTCCAATAGAAGCATGTATTATTCAGTGCATTTCCTTACATGACCGTGATACTTGATGGAAAGATGCGATGAAATAAGTAAGACTGTTGATCCATTAAATTGTTATATTGTACGGTTGTATAGACGTGAGTACCGCGTGTGAGGTGCTGACTGACTGACCGACTGACTGACTGATTAGCCATTAAGCGCATGCACGGTTCTCTACTCCTTCGCTAGTTCATATTTAAATAATTCCATAGTCACCGTGCTGCTGTGTTTCCCTCAGTCTCTTTCCCTACGTGCTTGGTCTTGTGTGCCTGCCACAGTCGAGTAATCATCTCCGACATCTGAAAACCTTAATAAGAAAGTGAAACGCTTAATAATACGTACCACTAGTGCTATATCGCTCGTGAAGTCCAGTTGTATAAAACATTCACCACAAATCACCTCAATACTTTTTTTTTCTTTCCATCTTTTTCTCACTCTCTCTCTCCATCTGACCTCTTTAGCCAACCCTCACCTTCTCACCTCACTAATCTAACCCCCCGCTTCAGCCTAGCCTCGGTCTCTCTCATGAACTCCCTTGGTGCTGCAATGCCGTAACCCTTCCCAGTAGCGTAACACCACCATTTGTTCCAGTGTTTCGCCACCCAGTACTCCCTCCCCTCTCTTTTCTGCATCGCCCCAAACCCTCATCTCCGCAACACAAGGCAAGACAACTGCTCGCTCACGACTTCGACGCTTCACTCGCTCCGCCAACGTCACGTCGCGCCTTCCGTTCCCACAGTTTATCATCCTCCGTTTTCTACGTCTAAGTTTTTTCGTGACTGAGTTTTGTAGGTTTTTTTCATGTTCGTTGTTGTTGTTGTTAGTAGTAGTAGTAGTAGTAGTAGTAGTAGTAGTAGTAGTAGTAGTATAATCTTTAAAGCATGCAATAACCAAAAATTGTACAAATTTATATCTCTCTCTCTCTCTCTCTCTCTCTCTCTCTCTCTCTCTCTCTCTCTCTCTCTCTCTCTCTCTCTCTCTCTTCCATTGACAAGTGTTTTTTTCTTTTTCTTTTATAAGAAGCATAGATAACAAAATAGCTCGCTCCACCCTCCCTTTCGGTGTTAGTTTCCCACTCAAGGCCGGAAGCTATTGTGGTTTTCTCTGTGTGTGTGTGTGTGTGAGAGAGAGAGAGAGAGAGAGAGAGAGAGAGAGAGAGAGAGAGAGAGAGAGAGAGAGAGCCGAGGAGCGAAGAAATGGTGGAACTGCCCTTATTGCACCCCACCCCTACCCACACACACACACACACACACACACACACACACACACAGAGACACACACATGCATACCGTCACATTCTGGCGTATTATTGTGAGGTAACTAGCGACCTGTACATAATGGCTGTTTCGCAACCCTGCCCGCCCAAGGTGATCCCAGTGGAGGCGTGGTGCTGGTTAGGAGAGGGTTGGGAGGGGGAGCGTGGCCCAGGTTAGGGGAGGGCTCGGGGAGGCGTGGCCGGGCTTGCTTGTTAAAAGGAATAGCATGGAAACAACATGACTTTGAGGTCCATACTAAATCCCCCTCCCTTCCCCCCTCTCTCTCTCTCTCTCTCTCTCTCTCTCTCTCTCTCTCTCTCTCTCTCTCTCTCTCTCTCTCTCTCTCTCTCTCTCTCTCTCTCTCTCCATGATACAAACCAAGGCCTCAAAGACAAGGTATGTTCCGTTTATATATATCTCTTGGCCTTGATACAAACTATAGCATAAGAGGAAGAACCAACCTCAGTAACGCGGTAACTAATGATGTCTGTGGGTTTTGAACATAGTCTTGATGAGAGGACAGCGTTTGTGTTGTATTTTACTTGATGTGATAATGGATATATACTTCTCCTAGTTAGGATATTTTATGGATTAAGGATTGAGGATATTTTAAGGAAACATTTAGTTTATTTAATACTTTAGAAAAACTATTTAGATTTTTTTTATTTCTTAGTATTTAAAAAATTTATAGTGCAGTACAGCTACTTTACAACTTTATAAAATAATGTAAAAAAAAAAACGAAAGGTAAATCTTGTTAATTGTGGTATTTTTATTTATTCATCTATTTATTCATTTATTCATTCAATCATTAATTCATTCATTTTTATTATTATCCTATCCTCACACGAAGACCAGTCAAGGGCACAAACAATGAATAAAGAACAAAAAAAAATTAATAATGATGCTAATAATAACCGCTTACAGTGCTGCTTACAAAGTTAAAAGAGTTTCCTTGACATGACCTAAATATTTCCTCCCCAAATCATACATCATTGAAAAGTGTAGACGCAACACTCCTTTCCCCCCCGCCAGACAACCTTACTAATCTCACGCACCCCGCCCACCTGTCTGCATCAGGGAACACTTCAAAATATTCGTGCCACTTAGGTCTTTAGTATTCCTAAACGTTTCTGCATCTCTATAACCTTCAGTACGCTTTAACGGAATCTATTTAGGATTTATGCATACATTGTCATATTTTCGGATGTGTTTTAATGTTTTCAGATGTGTTTTCATTATTATTAGCGGGTCTTCAGGTGCTTTCATAGTTTTTAAGAGGTTTTTAGGTGAGTTTTTTTAATTTTTTTGTGGTTTTTAGGTGCGTTTTCATGGTTATTGGGATTTTTAGGTGTGTTTCGTTAGGTATTTTAGGGTTTTTAGGTATGTTTTCTCGGTTTTAGTGGTAAGCAAGGATTTTGCATCATCTATAGAAGAAGAAAACGCTCATGAGAACCCGACGAATCGTCTCTGTGATCTTTGAAATAAGTTCTTGTGAGAGTTAAGAGCGTTTAAAAAAAATAAGAGCCTTTGGAGAGAGAGAGAGAGAGAGAGAGAGAGAGAGAGAGAGAGAGAGAGAGAGAGAGAGAGAGAGAGAGAGAGAGAGAATTATTAGCTCTGTGTTATGAAATGGGATCAGTTATTTTGACTGGATCAACAAACTCCCCAAACCTTTAAGTATAGGACCCACCCAGCTCTCTCTCTCTCTCTCTCTCTCTCTCTCTCTCTCTCTCTCTCTCTCTCTCTCTCTCTCTCTCTCTCTCTCTCTCTCCATTTCCCATATAACATGAGCTTTGTCTGCCTCTCAAGTGCCGCTCATGCCGTGAAATTCAGTGCTTTACTGGTAGCATCTAAGGACTGTATTTTGAAACACTTTGGCGCCGCATCTCGACTGCTTTCAAAAGGCTCTTGTTGAAGTAGCACGACTTTTTAAGGATGTATTTTACGGTTCCAGCGACAGATTAACAATATTTTCACATTATAAATAGGAAAAACACTCTTGGGAACCAGACTAATAATCTTTATGGCCTTGGAAAATAGTCGTGGTGATAGAGCAGAGCCGTTTGAGAATACGAGTCTTAGTGCCGTAAGTGACTGGGAGCCGCTCTCTCTGTACAAGCCGCCAGACACTGCTACAATAGATCACCTCTTATTGATGTCTCTGCCTATGCAGTTACGACTTTTTTTAGTATTTATTTTTAGTTTACTGACGGGAAGCAGCAAGCTGTCTACTTTGCGTATTGTCGGAATGCTTTCTGTGGCCATGACCCTCATCC